>NC_048303.1:95981640-96042792 GCF_013100865.1 Trachemys scripta elegans | reverse complement strand
TAAGACTAATGCTTCACCAATTGCCCTTAAGTGGCAAGTTAAGCAGTTAATGTCTGCGTTCCTGCCCCCCTGGCTTGCAGCATTTCTCATTTCTACTTAAAGGTACATACAGCATTCTTTAATTCATTCTATTTCTTTAATATAATTCATTTCACTTTCACAACTTCTAGCAGGACAAAATGAACAAAGAGAGATTGGAGCTTCTGCAGAAAATGAGCAGAAATTTTCCCTCAAAATGCATAAATGAAAGTGCAGCTTTCAAGCCCACACAGTGTCCCAAAAGGAGAATGCCAAGGTGGCAATTCAAGAGATCTTCAACATCTTTAGCAAAAACCTCACCCAAAGTGCCTGGGATGGGACTTCCATAGTCAGGTTCCAAAGTGGACTTTACCAGCAAATTCAGAGGCTGGAGGCATATGAGAGCACAGATGGAGAAGCACTTAACCAACCCAGAAAGTGAGGACCTCCAGATCACCAGTCGGAGAGTGAAAAAATACTTTCAGGGGGTAGATGCTTTCCTGAAAGAAAAGCAATACAACCTGTGTGCCTGGGAGATCATTTGCATGGAAATATCCAGATGTTTTGTACTGATTAACAGCCTCACTAGAAGCCTTAGTAACTAAGGTACAGTACAAATCTTTTCCTTGGAGTAAATGAATTAATATTAGTGTCAATTATACAGCTGAACAGAGATAGTGGATATTTTATAACTCTGCTTATATAGGGCCTGATCCTCTTCTACAGGATCAGTGTCCAAATAGCAACTGATTTCCATGGCAGTAGCTTCAGGCTCTTCCTGTTGTGTGCCGGAAATGGATTTGCAATTACATGGATTTATTTTCCTGTGTTTCTACTTTTATTTAGGTTTGCGATTCTTCATAATCTCCCACATATCATGTGCTGTTATGTATTACATAATTGGCAGTCCATGCAACGAAGCACATATATTTTGAATCCTTAACCACCTCACCAGTACTTTTGTCATCAAATAATGATACTTCCCCTCCACCCCCAAAGTACTCTGACTTCTACATATGTAGTGTGTTTCTATTAAGACCAGGGTTGCTATTTATTAATCTGTCCTCATCATATACCACAGCTTGAGAAGTTTCCTAGAGACATTTTTTAAAAATATGAACATAGCATAAGACTTGTGAGATTATGAGGTGTAGAAAAGATATTGACATTAATACAATGGAAAATTTATTTTTCCCTTTGTGTTTCAACCAAATATTATTTCATTCCAGCTGAGGATGCAGTGACTACAGAGGTTAAAACAGTTGGATGAAATTGTACCATGTGGTGGATTCCCTCCTCTCTACTGATCCTTCCCACAGTGACTTCTAAGACTCCATAATGAAATTCCAACTGCCCATATTACAATTTATGTGATAATACGCTGTGATTTACTCAAAGTTTAAATTGCAAAATGAAGGATATTGATGCAAAAAAGTTACAAGAAAATTAAGAAAGGGTTAGACCTTAAACATTGTTGACATTATGTGTTTGCTATATATTTCTGTGGTTCAACTCTTCTCTGATCAAATCTCATCTCTGAACTGTAACATGCAGCTTAACCACAGTATAACAGCGTAACAAATGTGAACTGGAAAAACTTTTAAACAAAAAAGATGTGCATAATTTTCCTCTAATGTCAGAATGAAGAGAGACGTTTCAGATGGCCCCAAGAGGTTTTCAAGCCTCGAGTGTCCCTGAAGGGGAATGTCAAGGTGGCAATCCAGGAAATCTTCCAACATATTTCCTGCTGCTTTTGCAAAAATCTCTCCGAAACTACCTGAGGTGGGAGTTCCATTCAGAGATTCCAACATAGACTCATCAGCAAGTTGGGCATCTGGATACATATTTGGTTGCTGTGATGGAAAATGGAACTCTCTGACCAGGAAGAAAGGACCTACAGTTTCCCAGGATGAAAGTGAAGCAATACCAATTATTTCATAAAAGACAAGCAGTTCAGCCTCAGGGCTAGCAGGAGAATCCACGTGGAATTATGGGGTTTTCAAATATAGGACAAACTCACAATGAAGTTTAGAAATTTAAATACCAACATTTTTAGAAGTACTAACCGAAATCAAGTAATATTTTATACATGATTTTAAATGAGATGCAGTGGAATTTTAAAAGCTGTTGTTACTATTTATTCTATCTATGCACTGTGAAAATATTTTCAGATCTTTTTACGATATTTGTAACAGGATATTTATGTCAGTATTATTTATTTATTGTTCCTATTTATTTATCATAGATATTTGTTACTTACAAATAAATAATTAATTTATATAAAATGGCAACCTATAGTAGTAATGATTTGAATTAAATGCCTATTGAACCAAAAAGAAAGAAAAGAATAATTAAAAAAAAAAAAACCTGTAATTGTTCAACCTTAAAACCCCAATTCCAGAGAGTACTTATGCACATGACTAACTTAAAGTATGTGAGCCATCCCCTTGATGTCAGTGCTTCCATTTAGGAACATGCTTAAATACATTGATGAATCAGTGTCCCAGTTCGCAGTAATTCCATATTAAAAATAATCATTACAGAATGATAATTGGTGTTTCCATTCAAACAGACCACACACCACACCTGAACTCTGCCACCTTTCACTATTCTACTTTTTACCTGGTTACTTTTCCCCAAAAACATTTGTCGATTTGGATGTTTGATGTAGTAGACGGTTGTGTTGGAAGAGGCTAGATTGGTGCCCTTTCCCCCAGTAAGCAAGATTGCACGCACCCCTTAACACACACCAACTGTTAGTTTGTAATTAGCCTGCCCATATCCCATCAATCAGGTTTATGTGCATTCACATACCTTTTCCATCCACCAAAATCAAATCAGGTTTGTACGTATCCAGCACCTACCTACAATACATTTACTAGCCCTGCCCCCAATATTAAGTCTGTGCTCACATGCACTCTTATCAGATTTGTGTTCCCACCGCCTGATCTCATTATTTCTGTGCATGCCCAGGCTAAATTCATTCTTGGGCGTACACCACAAACAAAATTACATGTGAATAATGAGAGCAGGAATAGGCCATTTTGTATTAGGATTATCAAAGTTTCTCATTGTCACCTGTAAAATGCAGCTCCCCATTTGGTGGAATACGTCAGTCAGAAACTACCCAGGAAAAATATGGAATTCTTCTGAAAAAGTCTAACAACCCCAAACCTATTCAGTGCTGGGGGAAAACTATTCCCCTTCATTCCATCAGACCTTTAATAAAAAAGGGGGAATGCTGAATGCAGTGTTCAGTTGAGCTCTTTGACAATACCACCCATATCATAAGGAGCAGCCATGCCTGTGGGAAATCCCAGCTCGCATTTCTTAAAAGAGAGGAAAAAATTTGTAAATATCTCCCTCAGAGATTCTCCCATTGCCTTCCACTCATGGGCAGAAGGGGGCAGAAACCACAGAATCTGCTGAGTCTGGAGATGGAACGACAGCCACTTCTATGAGGAAATCTACGGATGAGCCTGTCCCTCCTTCCTCCTGGAGCAGGGGTGGGAAGAGGTGGGGTGAAGGGCAGGGGTGTGGCCTTGAGGGAAGGGATGGAGTGGGGGCAGGGCCTGGGGCACAGCTGATGCTGGTTGAGCACCCCCTCGACAAAATGGAAAGTCATCGCCTGTGCTTGAAATAGGATTCAGAGAATTCACCCAAAGAGCTTTCCTGATCAGATATTCTGTTATTGGCTCCAGCATTATGTATTACAGTTGTGAAATGTATATAAGAGCTTCAGATTCCAAATGAAGGAGACAAAAAGGCTTAAGAGACTGATATGTAAGTAGTTCAGTAATATGTGGCAAAAAGTCAATGTATTGATTTCAGACTTTTGCCATATCAAACATGAAAACTACAAACAAACATGTAAAACATTAACAACCAGCAAGAGTTTGAAGTAGACAGTCTGTACCCAAATCCAAAATGCATAATGAATTTGCATGCACATTCACAATATTAATAGTTTTATACACCCTCCCCACCAAAAAACTCCTTTGTTAACTTAAAGTTAAGGTTTCTAAACTGTATTTCTTAAAACACTTTTTCCAAAAAATATTGAAAATCTCATTTCCTTAATACCCAGTGAGACAGATACAGCAGTTTCCTGCAATATCTTTAAGAGATCGTATTGAATTAAGTTTCAATAGCTTTGGAATCCATTGAACTATAAATGCAAAGTTTATGTGTTATTGTGGGATTGTATGTAACGCCAAGAAGTGTTATGAGATTCAAAGGACTATTTTAAACAATGAACCAGACAAGAAGGAACTCACAAAGTTCAGTGGGTTTCCTAGCAAATGCCTGGGAGGAAGGGAACGCAAATTCCCACAGTTGGATCCTACCTTTTGAAGCTATGCCCTGAGGAGAGCACCATTGTCTAACTGATTACATATTCATGGTCTCTGAAGATTCCAGACCCAATCTCTATAAAGGAAAGGCTAATCTACATATATGGGTTCTAGTTGTGAGCAAAAAGTGATTATGAACTTGGAACCCACAGAAGAAAAACTTGTGTGGAGCTTGAAGGACTGACCACCTACCAGATCCATTGTGGGAGTTGGGGGTGATTTCTGGTAAGCTTATTAGCATGCATCATTTTATTATTTTTAATATATTTTCTCTGTGAGGCTTTCACCTTAAGAATAAAAGTGCTTGCTTTGAATGGGCCATGTGGTAACTTATAATTGTGAGCAGTTATGCTGTTTGTAGCTTCGGGAGAGAAAGCAAAATGGAGACACTGGCTGTTTGGGCCATCTAGCTTATTGGGGAATTCACAATATAGGCAGGGAACTGTGCAACCTGGAAAAAAACAACCCAGTGAGGAGTAGGGTGACTAGACAGCAAGTGTGAAAAATTGGGACAGGGGGTGGGGGGATAATAGGCCTCTATATAAGAAAAAGCCCCAAATATCGCGACTGTCCCTATAAAATTGGGACATCTGGTCACCCTAGTGAGGCGGGAGAGAGATGCAGGTCTCCACCCGAGAGGTGATGGCTGAGGAGCTGGGAACCTAGATCAGGTGCCCTTACTGGACCACGAGGGGGAAATATAGGTGCAGTTGTCCTCAGCTGTGACACCCATGTCATCCCTAATTCACTTAATTTACCTCTCAGACACCTTTATACTCACCTTCTCCTTTATAGTTCCAACATACAGCCCCAACACCACACATATCTAGATTCTCACAATTATACTCATCCACACAACCTTAGCTCTGGCCTCAGCAAGATTAAAATTCTTTATTGACTAAAATATATTTGAAGAGTTTAGAGTGTGTTATTAGTACAGAAAGATCAGAATAACACAGGCACATGTAAAAGCTGAGTATTATATATAGACTACAGATCATGTGGTGGATCATGCAGATCTGGCTCTTGCTGCCGTTAAGCAATGAACACAAAGATGTTTGTGGTTGTAAGGGATCAGGGAGTAGATGGGCTGGTCTAGCAGTCACAGCTGGGCTGGTGTCACCAACTCACAGATGGTCACAAGACAGTAGTGAGTGCACAGAATCAGAGTAATCACTGGAGCTAGGATCCATAGGCGCCTTCTCCCTTTTACAAAATTTAAACCTTTGAAAGAGGTCAAAAAGTTATAATAATTTTTAGTCAATTTGGTTTTAATGATCTTTGACACAACGTACAAACTACTTTAAAATAAGACATCAAAATACTTACTGTAAGATATAGGCTAGGATATTTGTGCCGCCAGGTTATAGACACACATATATACAATACCTTTGGTACCTCACAATGAGATCTTATAGTGCAGGTAAGTGAATCAAAAGCTTAGTTCCCCAGATCTAAATATTTTAAAATAGTAATTTTCTCCACCACTACACAGCTCTTAATATTAGAATCCAGAGTCTCAGTGAAGATGCATTTTACTGTGAAGCAATAATCTTTGCAATTAATGTTTTTGCTGCAGTAATACCAACATGAGGGGGAAGGGGGGAATCACACCCTTAATTGAACCATGAGATAAAGTAATAAACTAGGAGACACCTTGGGCCAGAACCTCTACCAGCCTATCACATGTGTACTTCCTAAGCTGATTGTTTAGGAGTCTCTCATCATATGGGAAAAATGGCAGGATAATTCCCTTGGCCTTTCAAGATAGATAGCAAGTATTATTTAATTTTAGGAAAGAATTATTAAATGTATATAGATGACATACTGTAACTAACTGTGTAATAGCACATTTAGCAACAGAACTTAGATCTTGTAAGATTTGGAGGGAGGTTTTATGCTATTTTGCCCAGTGGGACAACATGCTATTGGAAAGGTTTAAAGTAAGGCCCTGTCTACACTGTCAAATTTCTGCACAGTAAAGCAGCTTTCTGTACTGTAACTCCCAAGGTGTACACACTACCAAGCCACTTAGTGCACAGAAAGTGCACACTTGTAGTGCTCTAAAAAAACCACCCCACTGAGAGGCATAGAGCTTTCTGCACCGGGGCTACAGCACTGTGGTGCCAATGTACACACCGTGGTCAATTACAGCACTGTGATTGGCCTCCAGGAGGTGTCCCACAATGCCTGTTCTCATCTCTCTGGTCATTGGTTTGAACTCTACTGCCCTGCTCTCAGGTGACCAACCATCAACCCCACCCCGTAAATTCCTTTGGAATTTTGAAAGTGCCCTTCCCCTTTGCTCGGTGATGCATGCAGATGTCTCAGCGCATCTTTCCGGGTGGCCATGCCTGATCCACGCACCAGGTGATCCCCCACTTGGGGCAATGCCAATCTGCTGGACCTCATCAGCATTTCGGGAGAGGAGGTGGTGCAGCCACAGCTGCGCTCCAACTGTCGGAATTATCATACCTATGGACAGATTTCACGGTGCATGACAAAAAGGGGCCATGACCGGGACACATTGCAGTGCAGGGTCAAAGTGAAGGAGCTGCGGAATGACTACCACAAGGTGCAGGAGGCAAACAGCCACTCCGGTGCTGCGCCCACGAGCTGCTGGTTCTACAAAGAGCTGGACATGATACTCGGCAGCAACCCCACCTACTGTGGATATTTCGGTGGCTTGCATGCCACTCGAGAGTGGACTGAGCCAGTTGGAGGAAATCTTGAATGAGGATATGGCGGGGGACCTAGAGGCAGAGGATGACTCGGAGGTCAGAGATGCAAGAAACCAGGTACTCTTTTCTACCCCAGAGGAGGCTAGCCAGCCACAGTGAAGCGCAAAGAGGAGAGGATGCCCCTGGTAAGTGGATCTGATTTTGGGAATTGCTGAAGCGATTTGTTGTGGGCAGGAGGGTTGCAGAAAGCAGGCTTGTCTCCTACTGCATGCCTAGTCTGAGCGGCGGAACAGGCTGTTGATAGACCCCTCGCTTCATGGGAATCGCCCTCAGATCTCCAGGAAACTCTCGTGGAGTTACTGGGCAATCCACTGTCACAGGTTCTTCGGCTAGGGTGACCAGACAGCAAATGTGAAAAATAGGGACGGGGCTGGGAGGGTAATAAAAGCCTATATAAGAAAAAGACCCAAAAATTGGGACTGTCCCTATAAATCGGGACATCTGGTCACCCTATCTTCGGCAGAGCTGCTTTGTTTCTTGCCCCATTAACAGTAACTTTCCCACGCCACTGTGCTGTCACGGGGTGAGGGGTGGAGGGACCATTGCTGCACTCAGGCGAGCCACATGGGGGCCAGAGCGGAAGCCGCAGTCTTGGAGAAGACCCTCCCTTGATTCCCTGCTCACCGTCAGCAGCAAGATATCTTCCACAATGATCACATCCTGTGGAAAGTGTGGGGAAAGGAATGATTATCAGGCCCCCCCTACAGTGCCAGCTCTCCCCAAGAGCCACATGCCCAGTATACAGCAGGGCCTGGGAAGAGTGATTTACCCTGTCACTGTGGCTACTCACCATTTTGGGGGTCTTGTGGCTCATGTGTGCTTGCCTGGGGTCTGCCATTTAGTGACAGGTGTGAGAGTACTGGCGGTGTTTTAAATCACTGAATCAGTGTTGGGTGTGTTGCGAACAATACTGCTTCTCTAAAATGTTGTGTTTAAACTTCACAGAGATGACCATGGGAGCCCAGAGCTCCCTCTTTGCTATCGACTGCTGAACGGCTGCGCAGAATTAGAAAGTGGCCAAGAAGAACCAATGAGGACTTTCTGTGTGATGTTATGATGCACTCCACCGCCAAGAAACAGGAATTGAAGGAGTGGCGGAACAGCGAGAGGAGGGACCAAAAGGGGAATGCAGCACACCAGAATGAAGCCACGGAGCTGCTTCTAAAGGTTAAGCAGACACACTCCAGCTGATACTAGCTCTTCAAACCGAGCAGCTCTGCGCCTACCCTCCCCTGTAGCCGCTGTCAGAAAACTCTTTCCTATGAGCCCCCCAGACACCGCCAACACACTCTTATCAACCTCCTGGCTCCAGTCTCTACCTGCAGCATTCCACTCCTCCCTCCTCACAGTTAAGCACTGTGGACTCCCACTACCCAATGCACACAACACCCATCCCTCTGCAGTTTGGCCCTGCTGAGGTACAATACCTGCTGCATTGTACTCAGGGCCGGCTCCAGGGTTTTGGCTGCCCCAAGCAGCCTCCCCCCCCCCCAAAAAAACCCCCGACCCGGTCTTCCGCGGCAATTCAGCGGGAGGTCCTTCGCTCCGAGCGGGAGTGAGGGACCGTCCGCCGAATTGCTGCCGCATAGCTGGACCTGCCGCCCCTCTCTGAAGAGGCCGCCCCAAGCACCTGCTTGCCAAGCTGGTGCCTGGAGCCGGCCCTGATTGTACTCCAAAAGAAGGTTGGATATGATCCCTGACCGTACACAAATCTTTAGCTGTTCCGGGATCCCTCCTCAGCCTGGGACCTTCCCTTTCCCCACCCTCCCTCACTGCTGCTGTTTTTGTTGTTTGACTCTCTCCTTCAGTTGTTGTCTTTTATTAAAAGAATTGTGTTGGTTTGAAAGCAATCTTCATTCTATTAATTGAAAGCAAAAAGAGCCCTGCAAAGCAACATACAGTTATGTTAAACCCACATATTGCATCATGTGCACCAATCACCTCCTAGCATTACAAGCACTGCATTTCAGAGCATATCAACAAATATTAGTGGCTTTCAGCTTCAAATTGTTGCCTCAAGGCATCCCTGATCTTTATGGCCCCCCGCTGTGCCTCTCTAATAGCCCTGGTCTCTGGCTGTTCAAACTCAGCCTCCAGGTGCTGAGCCTCTGCGGTTCAGCCCTGAGTGAAGCTTTCACACTTCCCTTCACAAATATTATGGTGTGTACAGTATGTGGCTATAAGCATAGGAATATTGTCATCGGCCAGGTCCAGCTTCCCGTAGAGGCAGCACCAGCGGGTTTTTAAATGGCCAAAAGCACACTCAAGTCATTCTCCACTTGCTCAGCCTGGTGTTGAACTGCTCCTTGCTGCTGTCTAGTTGCCCCGTGTATGGCTTCATAAGCCATGGCATTAAGTGGTAGGTGGGATCTCCCAAGATCACAATGGGCATTTCAACTTCCCCTACGGTGATCTTCTGGTCTGAGAAGAAAGTCCCTGCTTACAGCTTCCTGAACAGGCGTGTTTCGAAAGATGCGTGCGTCATGCATCTTTCCAGACCAGCCTATGTTAATGTCTGTGAAACGCCCACTGTTATCCACAAGCGCCTGGAGAACCATTGAGAAATACCCCTTACGATTAAATGTAGTCAATGGCTAGGTGGTCTGGTGTCAGAACTGGAATATGCGTGCCATCTATTGCCCCTCCACAGTTAGGGAAGCTCATTTGTGCAAAGCAATCTACAATGTCACGCATGTTGCCCAGAGTCACAGTCTTTTGGAGCAGGATGTGATTAATGGCCCTGCACACTTCCATCAACACAAGTCCAACGGTCAACTTTCCCACTCCAAACTGGTTAGCAAGCGATTGGTAACAGTCTGGAGTAGCCAGTTTCCACAGTGCAATTGCCACATGCTTCTCCAACGTCGGGGAAGCTCTCATTCTCGTGTCCTTGCGCCGCAGGGCTGGGGCGAGCTCATCACAGTCCCATGAATGTGGCTTTCCTCATCCAAAAGTTCTGCAGCCACTGTTAGTCATCCCAGATGTACATCACAATGTGACCCCCATCACTCAGTGCTTGTTCCCCGAGCTCAAAAGCAGTGTTCCATTGTAGTCAGCACCTTTATGAATGCCACAAGTAATCTCGTGTCATAGCTACTACACTTGGCAAGATCAATGTCGCACTCCTCTTGCATTTGTAGTTTAAGGAATAACTCCACTGCCACTTGTGACGTATTGGTCAGAATGAGCAGCATACAGGTCAACAGTTCAAGATCCATTCCTGCAGCCTGAAGAGCCAGGGTGCACAGTACACAAACCATTGAAAGATGGTGCCAAATGCGGACAAAAGCACAGGGATTGCTGGGATGCAAAGCAATGCATCACGGGTCATTAGGACAGGACCCAGGATGCCCCACGACTCCCCTCCCCCTTCCCACACGTCTTAGTGGCAGAAGGGAAAGAGGTGCTCTGTTTGATAGCTGCCCAGAGTGCATCGCTCTGAATTCTGGTGCAAGTGCTGCAAGTGTGAACATGATATTGCGCAGGCAGCTGACTGTGTGAACATACAACAGCGGTTTCCCTTCAGGGCTTTCTGAGTGGCGCTGTAACTCTGCCAGTGTAGACATGCCTTAAGTCTTTCTTGCTAACTGTAAAGTCACGTGTATGCAAATATTTCTACAAATCTGTTTCGTATTCTGCAAGATTATTGAGCCTGCTGACGTTTCTCACTGAAAAATTAAATCAAGATATGCAGTAAAATGCTTTTATCACTTCAAGATTAGACTATTGTAATGCATTCTGAGGGCTTGTCTACACGTAAAACGCTGCATCTACACCGCTATAGTGCTTCATTGAAGACACTATGCTGATGGGAGGGCTTCTTCTGTCACCTCCCGAAAAGGCAGTAGCTAGGTTACGAGAATTCTTCTGTTGATCTAGTGTGGTCTATAGCAGGGGTAAGGTCAGTTTAATGGCATCATTCAGGGGTGTGGATTTTTCACATCCCTGTTCTAACAGAATTTCCTAATGTAGATCAGGCCTAAGTGGGGCTACATGTTGGATTTGGAAGCTGGCAGTGGTGCAAAAGCAGCCATCCACTAGATAAATGGGATATGCTATAAAGAGCACGACCCCTAGGACCTGTGAACTTCTGGATAGATTTCAAGGTGCTATCTTTGATCTATCAAACCCTTAAAGTGCTAGTACTAGCCTACCTAAGACCACCTCTCCTCTTAATATACTGCTAAACTTGCAGTCAGCGGAAGAGCTGATTCTAAATTCTCATTGATATGAGAAGTGGCTTGTTGCCAGGATCACACTAAGGATATTGGGATGTCAGGAACATCCTCCTACTCCTGGTCCAATATAGCCTACATCTGCTGACTTTCAGGACATGGTGAAGGACCCATTTGTTTCAACTGGCTTTTGAGGAGAGTTTGGTCAGCATTTCAGTTCTCCCGAAATACTAGGTGGTATTGGTATTTAGATCTGTTCCGATGGAGCAAGCTGACTGACATTTGTGTTTTTGTAATTTGAATAATTGGCAAGGTGCACAGATAGTTTATACAAGCGTGTTTTATTGCTCTGAATTGAAAGAAAAATAATAAATGTAACTGAGACACTGCTAGTACCACATCCTGTTACCTGATGCTCATTTTGTCCCCAGTACTCTCTGTATGCCAAAAGTTGTGGCATCTCTTGGAAGCAAGCATGTAGCTTCTCTTTACCCAGTTACCACGTCTCTCATACCACTCTACCTGGTGTATGCCAGAGAAACAGGATAACGTCCTCTTCAATGTCATATGAGTTTTTCTTCAATAAATCAACTACCACAGGTCACTTTTGATTAACTAGAGACATCAGTATGAAATTATTAGATAGATACAGAAAATTAACAATTTGAAAATATTAAGTAGTACTCGGGCTCTAAACAATCTGATAAAACTATTATACAGTTTTGTCATATACTGCTTATTACCTACTACAAAGCATGTTTAAGAACCTGCTGTCAGTCAAAGACATCATCTGTCTCCTTTTAACCATAACCGTGTGCATGACCTTTTCTTAGGGAAAGGTGACTGCTTACAGAAGCCAGATATAGCCCAATTCTTCTGTAAAGGTTTATCCATACATCAAGGACCAGCTGCTTTCTTCACACTATAGTCTTGTTGACATTTCATTATTATTCATCTTGTGTTGATATAGTCACTTGGCCCTGTCAACACCAACAGGTAAAGGCATTTGCTTGAAAGCCATCATGATCTAGCAGATTAGACATTAATTTGTGGTGCTAAACCTTGTTCTGTGACCTTTTCCATAACCTCTGATAATCAGTTTTCCCATCAGTGAAGTCAGGGTAAATGATCAACCTACTGTATTAATTAAATGATGACCGTAAAAGTGCTATTTAAATGTGCAGGAGTAAGCAAAGTTAGTGACAAGGTGGAAATAGATTTTAGTACCTCCTTTCTCCTAGCTCTGTGCATAATTCACTAATCCATATGGCTTTGGGGAACTAACAGCATCACTTCCACCTCCTCAAGAGTGAATTCTTTTAAAAATATGAACAGCTGAGCTATCAGACGCATGCGAAAAAAGAAGTTCAATTTTCCAGAGAAAAATTTCCAACTTTTGAAAATAATTGCTTGCTTTACAATCTTGAAAAAAGCCATACTTCAACACATATATGTTGTCTAGATCTCTCTTCATTACAGCTATTATTCCTTTTTATCAATAACTGAACACAGTAATTAAAGATAATATTTTGGACACTTCACTTTTTTCAGTTAGCAGTGGTCTTGGTTCTCTCATATTCTCTCTTTAGGAGGACATATTACAGATGGTTCTGGTTATAAAGCAGTTGCTGTTCATTATGTGAACAAGAGTCCCCTCAAGATGGAATAGCTAGATGATCTCAGAGGGGTCCTTTCTAATATTCACAAACTTACACTTTTTCCACTAGAAATCTCATGACAAAAGGACGAGAATGCTTTATTCTTTTCAAACTTTATTTTAAAAATATTTACATAATGTTTCTATTTAAAGTATTCTTCTGGATTCATCTCCCACAAATCTATCAAGAATATTAGGCAGAAATAATTCAAGAGGAAAGTCCAGAGAGGGCGGGAGAGAGGGAGATCAAGTAGACTTTTTTCAGCCCATTCAGTATCTGCAGAAGTTTATTTTATTTATTTAAATTTTAAATAAAGTGTTAATTTCAATATTATGCAGTCGATTTAAGCCTAGATCAAAATCTTGAATTAGTAATTTTGTTTTATATGTTTTATACTCAGAAGGTACAAAGAAATTAGAAGTTTAAGGTTAATTGCTACAGACAGTTTAAAACTAAAAAACTTTAAGGAAACCATTGCTTCAACAACATACTACATATTTATCATTAACTAGAAAGCTAGATAACACCCACAAGATACATAATGGGTTTTTCACTGAAAATAAGAAATTTTCCTGGCTTACAGAAAAGTATCTTATTTCTAGCCATTAGTAGAACTAGCTCATGATTTCTGCTGTGAAAGGAAACCAATTCATTCATTCAGACTTCCATATTCTTTCAATATTTTTCCATTTTCCACTAGAAGCAGTTTCCCATAGAAGGTTAAACAATTTTGCTGGAAAATAGGTTCAATTTTGTTGTTCTTTTAAATTCAAGAAACTTCAGTCTCTAGGGCTGTCAATCTTTCATAATCACTGAAATTTCATATTTCTTCATTAAATGGAATGAAAGGATCCCCACTGTCTGAACCAGAGTGCCTCAATGCTGTTCTGGAGGGTCCTCTAGGACAGGGGTGGCCAACCTGTGGCTCCGGAGCCCCATGCGGCTCTTCAGAAGTTAATATGTGGCTCCTTGTATAGGCACCGACTCTGGGGCTGGAGCTACAGACACCAACTTTCCAATGTGCCGGCGGGTGCTCACTGCTCAACCCCTGGCTCTGCCACAGGCCCTGCCCCCACTCCCCTTGCCCCCCAGCCGAGCCTCCTGTATGCCACGAAACAGCTGATCGGGAGGTGCAGGGAGGGAAGCGGAGGTGCTGACTGGCAGGGCTACCGGTGGGTGGGAGGATCTGGGAGGGGGTTTGTGTGCTCATGGGGGGCTGCTGATGTATTACTGTGGCTCTTTGGAAATGTACATTGGTGAATTTTGGCTCCTTCTCAGGCTCAGGTTGGCCACCCCTGCTCTAGGGTAGGGAGGTAGTTCTATCTTCCTAGGTATTTTTATCAGAGGGATAGCCGTGTTAGTCTGGATCTGTAAAAAGCGACAAAAAGAGTCCTGTGGCACCTTATAGACTAACAGAATATTGCAGCATAATGAATACCCACTTTGTATTTTAGTTACTCTCAGCAGCATCAAAATCTGATTTTTCAGGCTCTATGTTCATTCTGTCATTGGCATCACTGCTAAGATTACCAACAAGAGGACATGTTAAATAGAATATGAATTTTTGTGATAAGGGCACTTGTCCACTAAGAACTGGACCAACACAATTAATTAAAAAGACCATTTAACAGCCATTTGATAGTAATGATTTCACTAGCTAGTCTTAACCAGCAAGCAGGAAATGATCCCAATACTAAACCTCTTAGCCACCTCTATGAAGCCAAATCAAATTGGTTTCACTATTTCAGAATAACCATCACCATCTCAGAACCTAAAATTTCAAGTGGGACATGCTAGTGATTGAATGCAATCAATAACTGTCTTAATACAAAAACAGAATCACCATACCTAATATAGGCTGATTAAATAGAGAGACACTCCACTGTCTGAAAACAACAAAAATACTTGAAATTTCCAATTGAGCCAGTAAGAGTTATGGCTTACATTCTATAATAAAAAAGAAGAAAACAAATCACTTAAATAAAATTACTGTAATTTCAATTCACATGTTACTGTCAAAGATATACAAAACCACTATTGTGTCTATAACTATGAAACAAGAACATACTTTAATAAACAATATTAACTAGCAAGGGGTTTAGACTCACCCTTGATTTTCCCAATAATAATGGGAGCTATGCATAAACAATGAAGGGAGAATATACCATATTGTCTTAGGCACCAATGGATATGTAATTACAACTAAACAATGGTTTGAAATATGATCAACTGAAAATGCAAATCATAATTAGTACTGTCTCATTCATTTTATTTGCTTAAAACTTTATTTAATAAATCTATATTCATTTGTACTGCACAGCAAATCAAACACCCCTCTACATCACATCACTGCCTTTCTAAACTCAGACAACATTGACAGGTACCATTCTGTTGATGTTTCATTTGGTTTCTCTAAAAACTGTGTAATGGAAAAAAGATTATGGTTATATGAAACAGAAACAGTAAAGAGTGTGAAAAGTTTTACCAAGTTTTCAAAGCATACATTTCTCTCTCTCTCTCTCTCTAAAAACAAAACAAAAACAAACAAAAAAACCTATGGACATTTTTTATTCTACACATGTGGAAAACAATCTGAACTTTCTTTTTAGACTCATTTCAAATGCTTTTCATGGAATGGATACTTTCTTGTATTTCAGAATCAAATCCTTCTGTGCCATTTCTAGAATGATCTGCTGTTTGGTGTTTACTTTGATCTCCTCGGACTGCAACATTTGCAATTCCAGTTTCATTTGTTCTGCAGATGTGTTTTTTTGAGGAACAGTTTTGGCTGTCTTCACTAGAAGTGGCACTGAATGTTTTGCTACCCTTACTCTTCAGATTTACATTGGAATCAGAGAATGAACACTGACTAGTAGCTGATTGCTTCGAAGAATGACCTTTTGTCTGTTCACTTAATTTGACACTCTTCTCAGAGGATGAAGGCCTGCTATTTTTGGATGTTTCCTCTTCCTTTCTTTGATTATCCATTTGAGCTTCGGTTTCTCCCAATAAACCTTGCTGCTGTTTAACAGTGACCTGAAATTCTTGTATTTCTCTGGGAATGGCACAGGTATTCACAAGGACCTGAGAATGGATGAGGCCTGGAAGAGAAACTTTGATGTCTCCACCAACATTCTGAAGCAAAAAAGATTTAAAATAAAATCAAAATTTCTTAATGAAGCCAGGAAACCACTAATTTAATTTACTGTACTATTACACAGTCATCTTTGTAAAATACATATGTAATGAAATTGGATGAGGGTACACATTTTTAGAACATCCTTTACTTTTTCCAGAAAATTCAGTTTAGGAAGGAGGGTGATACTAAGGCCTTGGCTACACTGGCAATTCACAGCGCTGCATTTGCTGCGCTCAGGGGTGTGAAAAAACACCTCCCCCCCCCCCGAGCGCAGCGAGTGCATCGTTGTAAAGCGCCAGTGTAATCAGCGCCTGCAGCGCTGCACACTCTCTCGCAGCGCTGCAAGCTATTCCCCTCGGAGAGGTGGAGTACTTGCAGCACTGCGAGAGAGCTCTCGCAGCGCTGGCAGCGCGACTACACTCACGCTTCACAGCGCTGCTGTGGCAGCACTGTAAATCCGCGAGTGTAGCCAAGGCCTGAGAGTGGTTAGGGAAAACCAGTGTAGAAGAAATAGGCATATTACAACAGTTTCGCTTGCCCCATTTATTTTGGGCCTTGTCTGCAGCTTAAAATTGAACCAGTTGCACTGAACCAGTTAAAGTACATATGAGTTAATAAAGCCAAACTAGTCATGCGGAATTATTTAAGAACCATTACAGGCTTGCCTTGTGTCCACACTAGTGTTGTCCTAAATTACACCTCTACCCCAATATAACGCGGCCCGATATAACATGAATTTGGATATAACACAGTAAAGCAGCGCTCCGCGGGGGAGTGGGGGGAGAGGGGGCTGTGCACTCAAAGCAAGTTCGATATAACGCGGTTTCACCTATAACGTGGTAAGATTTTTTGGCTCCTGAGGACAGCGTTATATTGGGGTAGAGGTGTATTTAAATTGCAATGCCTTCTTAGTACCTATCCCACAATCTGTTCTGTGTTTGTACAGCCTCTAGCACAATCATGTCCTGGTCCATGACTGGGGTTCCTCATTGCCATGGTAATACAAATAATAATCTCTAGCTCCCAATAGCAGCGCATGGTGGGAGATTTTCCGAAGCCACTGGTGTACTGTGGACAGCAGTGGAAAGATTAGATGAACCCTTCAGTTAGTCTTCAGTCACATCGGCACTAACACCCTCCAGGGTGAAAATGTTCAGATAAAAACAAACATACATTTAGCCTGGAAGGGAAGGGGGGAGAAGAGAGAGGGAAGGGAAGGAAAAATAATCAGGCCTTCCTATAATGGGTTAAGTTTCAAAACAGATTCAAACCAGCTTTAAAATCAGTTGGAGACAGCATAGATGAGGCTCCAGAGGCCAGAACCACAATTAAATCAGTCACAAAAACAATTCTAGCAACAAGATCCTCATCTACAGTAACACTCCAACTAGTTTTAAAGCTTAACTAATATTAAAACTGATTTGATTTAGTCAAAGAGTGTAGACCAGTCCTCATAATTCCACAGTGTCCTGCAGTAAACCATTTGGAGTACTTTTAATGTGGATGCGAAGTGCGTTACAAGCATGCTAGAAGAGGGTTACAATGATATTGTAGCAAAGCAAATTTTTATGGGGTAGACAAGGTTTTGGATACCCACTCATTTTTTTAACCTCACAGTTAAGATCTTCTGGAACACTCAAGCTTACAGCCCCCAGATCTGCACAGTTTTAGAATGGATGTTCTTACTGAAGGGCTCCTGACTCTGGATTTAGTCCAACGACTCAAAAGTTTTAAACAGTTTAATATTGTACACAGCAATGAATGATTGTGAAGCTTGGTTGAGGTGGTGGAGTAAGAGGGTGGAATATTTCTCAGGGAATGCCTTGCTGCTAAATGATGAAGTGGCACTCGGCTGAGCCCTCAAGGGTTAATACGTTGTTGTTAATGTAGCTTCACACTCTACAGGGCAGCATGGACTGAGGCAGGAGGGAGGAAATACAATAGATGCACAGAAGTAGCTGCAAACACTTCCCTGCAAAAACTGAACATGATAATGAGCCCATGCTATCCAGCTGGAGCGCACCACTTCCTCCTCCTGACAGCACATGCGCTGACTTTCCAAAGTGCTCAGGGGGGGAATACAAGAGTGAGTGAGAGAGCGAGAGAGAGACGTGCATTGCCCCTTTAAGTACGCTGACCCCACTTCAAGTACATTGCCCTTTTAAGCAGATCAGACAGGAAGCAAAAGCTTCCAGCAAGCTCCCTCCTTTCTGTCCCGGAGCCCTGTCCCCCTCCTCCGCTTTGTGGAGACGGGGTATGGCAGCGGAGGGGTGGAGGGGGTCAGGAGCAGGGGAACATCCTGATATCAGCACCCCTCTCTCACCCTCCCCCAGCAAGCAGGAAGCTCCCGGGAGCAGCTCCAAAGCAGAGGGCAGGTTAGGAGCAGCACCGTGGGGGGAGGGCCATCTGAACTGTTGCTAGGCAGCTGCTGAGCCACATACCTTACAGGGAATTTAGGGGAGCTGATGGAGGACTGCCGGCCCCTCCGGTTCTAATCGCCACAAGGAGGGGCTGCTCTTCGAGAGAATCCTGCAAGCAGTGGACAAAGCAGGCAGCTGCCAAACAACATTATAAGGGAACATTGCGCAACTTTAAACTAGCCTGTTCCCTAATAGATCAGCAACGTAACAATGAAACAACATTAACCAGGAAAACGTTAAGTGAGGAGTTACAGTATATTGCCACAACTATTCTTCCGATTCCCCCACACACACTTACTTTGCTATTCTGTGTTTGTTCTTGTCTTTCTTCTTCATATGATTTCTCCTTTTGTATAATAGCAGGTTTGCTGACAGTAGAATTCATTTGGGGATGGCCCAACAAACCAAAATCAGATTGGTCTATCCCAGCTATTGTAGCAAGTTGCCCAAGTCTGTTAAAAGAATATATGTAAAATGTGATCTTTCCAGAATGAGCAGTAGTTACCTGTACCAGGGGAAGGAAGAGAGCTGTTGCAAAATAAATATTTGTTTGAAATTTCCCTTTTAATTTTAGGCTTTTCTAAAGCCTGGGGGGTCCAAGGATAATTAAAAATTATGGCTACTATAAGCTACAGGAGTTGCCCTCCTGTTTTGCACTACAACTAAGACAACTTCAACTGGGAAGCTAAGAAGCAGTAGAGATGGAAGGGGTGCTGGGAAAGGAAGGGTAGATGCTTCTATCTTATGGGTTACTTTTTCTGCCCAGTACTACCAGAGAGGCAGATTGTGATACTTTTATTAACAATGAATATCTTTCCCTATTAATCCCAGATTCCCAGTGAAATCAATGGGGCTATCTATACAGTCAGATAATATTCAATGTGAGCAAGAACATCACAGTTTGGCCTAGAGAGAAGAAAACCCTACAGTTTTGCCAAGCAGATCAACTGACATGATTACAATAATATTTTGTGGTTCTAGAATACAAAACAGTGACCTGAGAGGAAAAATTCAAACGACTGACAAAAATCCCTGTTAACATCGACTAAGTATACAAGGAAGACAGGATAAAAATTAATTAAAAAACATGAAAAAACAGTCATTCTTAAAGAACATTTTTTCTAATAATTCACTTGTCTCAGATTAATCCTATTCTTAATGACAGGAACGACACATACATCAAAGGAACATGCAATACAAGCGCACACACACACACACACACACACACACACACACACACTCTAGTGAGAAAACAAGTACAATTACTTTAACTTATTCACTATTATCCCTTTCAAAGTACATACCAGCTGATCCACCACTCCTGCGCTGATGGGAAGCAGCAAGTAGTAGGAAATTTCCCTCATCAATGGGGAGTACAAAAATTTCCAACTCAGACTGACTCCATGAAGTATCAGAAACATTTTAATATATTTTATATATTTAAAAATACCAGTATGTTTACTGAAAGAGAGCAAAGGAAGACTAGAGTGCCCTTCATCAAAAAGCTGCTTTTGGCTTGGTCTGATGCATCTGTCTCATAGCACTTAGAAGAGGAATGTGCTGACAACTAAAACAGTTATATTGCAGATCTATTTGAAAGATATGGCATACTACATACATGACAGCATTGTCTTGGTACTGTGTGCTTTTACCCCTGCAGAGGAAATCCTTATTGGATAATTTGTAGCTTGATCATTTACTTTATCCTCTCAGAGTCACCATACACATATGAGAGAGAAATTTTATCATAGTAGACTTAAAAGCTTTGTACCCTCTCTCAAAGACCTCTCTACCATGCCAGCCTTCCTTCAAGGTTGAGTATGGTACAAGTCAAATTTCACCTCGTTGGCCACATACAAAGTATGCAACTGTTTTTCCAGGTTGTGATAGAGTGTAGGACAGGAACAGGTCAGATAATTGACTGATACAAGTGAAAAGCAAAATTTCTATTGAGAGCAAATTCTGGAGTTAGCCTGAAAACCATCTTTTGGGGGGGCGGGGGGGGGGGGGGGGGGAGAGGAAATAAGCTGCATGTATAACTTTTGGATGGGTAATGTCCCCAGCTCAACAACTCATAGGCCAGAAGGAACTATCATGATCCTTGTCTAATCTGACCTCCTGCACATTGCAGGCCACAGAATCTTACCCTCCCACTTCTGTAATAGACCCAGAACCTCTGGCTCAGTTACTGAAGCCCTCAAATCATAATTTAAAGACTTCAAGTTACAGAGAGTTACAGAGAATCCAGATGTTTTGGTTTGGTGGTTGAACCAAAAAAATCTGGAACAAAAATTTGGTTCATTTCAAACCAAAAAAAAAAAAAAAAAAAAAAAACTGTTTTTTTTTTTTTTTTTTTTAAAAAAAAATATAATTTAAAATAGACATTTTTTTTTTAAAAAATCAATTCATAATGGTTCATTTGGACATTTCTGAATCTTACTTTTTTTTTGCCCGAAAAACTTTTGCAAAAAATAAAAAAATTTTGGGGCCCAAAAAAAATGGTTCACAGGAAAAAAAAAAAAAAAAAAATGTTGCCTAGCTCTAGATTCAATCTGGAAAGGCCCAGAACAAGGCAAACCTCTCTTTTTCACCTCACCTCACCCCACCCCACCCCCCAAAGTGTAGGGGGCAGGAGAAATTGTCTCTTTTGCTGGATTTGGA
The DNA here is from genome assembly GCF_013100865.1 of Trachemys scripta elegans. Lineage (NCBI taxonomy): Eukaryota > Metazoa > Chordata > Testudines > Emydidae > Trachemys > Trachemys scripta. The sequence continues at coordinate 96,021,628 of NC_048303.1, read as the reverse complement.
ACAATAGTTCCTAGCCAATGAGACTTGTCACTGTCTGGTCAAGCTTGTTGTTTGAGTTCTGAGGAAGGAAAGAAGACAGGAAAATCCAGAAGAGCAGTGTCTAGGGGCTCTATGGACAGTCCCTTCCTAATTGGAGAGTTAACACTTCAGACATGTGATCTGCACAGGAGGAAAAAAGTTCTTCAATCTTTCTCCAAGAGCAATGTGTTCATGAGGTAGTAGAATTATTTTCTGGAGTAGAAGCCATTTGGAAAGCCACCTCTATCACTGCTGAATCAGGGATTGGGTAATGGACAGAGCTGTGTGAGTGAAACTTACAAAAGCCATATTTGCTCATAAGACATGGGAGAATGATCGAAAGCCACTAATTAGTCAACTTTTAATCATCTGGCCTACCAAATCCATTAGAGATTTTTGGATTGAGATTTTCCTGTGTTTAGTGGTCTTGTCTGAGATGAAGAAATAAAGAGCCAATCTTAAGGTCCAAAAATATTTTGACCAACTTGTTCATTTAATTCTGCCATAGCTTTTGTGTGGCCTTGCTTTTCTTTTTTGATTTAGACCTGTAAGTGTATATCTTTTAAGAGTGGAGAGGAAGCCTCCAGGGCATGCTACTCCATTCCAAGGTTATCATGGCAAAGACATACTGTATTTTCTGAGACAAGAAAAAAGCCAGTGGGGGAGAGAAACTGCTCTTGGAAAGACAATAGAAGGTTCAACAAAACAAACTCAGACTGCTGCCTCTACTCAGAGTCTGAGACCGGAGGTCCCATGTGCAGTGGGAGAAGGAGCTCCCCTCTCAGTACTAGGATTTCTGAGAGCCATATTTCCAGAGCTGCTGGAAATTGGAGGTGAATCCGGTAAAGAATGCTTGGAAGGAAGGAGAAGAAGCTTCCTTCTCTGAAGAAAAATAAAAAAAAAAAGAGGAGGGAGTTGGAGATCCTGAAAGTCTATCCTAGAGACAGGTAAGTAAATTTGGATTTGGGTTTGTTTGGATCATTGGTTCTAATTAGGAAAAAAAGTTGGGAGAGGGCGAAGTTTATTTTCTATTTATTCCTGATAGGCATGCCTCTCCTCCAAGTGTCTAGGAGACCCATGACATCCTCCTAGACACCTGAAGGGGAGGCATGCCCTATTAGGAGGAAGATGGGGCAGAACAGGGGGAAGATGTAATAGAAAAAGGTAAAATACTCAGATATTACGATAACCTACCCAGCATCTTTAAGAAGGTCTAAAAAAGCATGAAACTTTTGGAAAGAGGTCTCAATGCTGCCCAGAACACCTTCATCTTCCAGAATCATGTTGGTTACTGACTGTGCATGAAGAACCTCAGACAGAGAGAAGTTTAGATTCCTTAATCGGGCATTTTCAACTTCCAGCTACAAAAAAGGGTGAGAAAAAAGTAAGTATCACAATATTATCACTGAGGATGATATAAGCCTTGAAAAAGAATGTAAGGCATTTCAAACTGCACTCTTTTAGCTGAAAAAAAGTGTTCTGTGAAACACTTTAAACAACCAAGACAGTGTAATCATTATCAACAAAGAGACATCTCTTAGCAAAGGTTAGTACTCTCTTCATATTTAGTGTTACATGTGTCTAAACCAGATCTCATATTGGGCCAGTACAGTGGCACCTTTCGCCAGCCGCCTTTTTGTGACTGAGAATGTTAGCTTTCATTTAAGAAAAAAAGAAAGTCTGCAGTATAGCAATGTCCTCCAGAATTTGGAACAATAGCTTTGAAAGTTGTGAACAATCCCTCATACTTCTTAGTGAGGTCTTAATTCAGATGCGCACTGAAGATGATTTGAATGCCAACTCTAAGGCTATGTCTACACTAGAGACCTTACAAGAAGCACAGCTGTACTGATGCAGCTGCGCGGCAGCATGATTTCTAGGTAGCCACTCTATGCTGACAGGAGAGGGCTCTCCCGTCAACATAATTAAACCATCCGCAACGAGTGGTGGTAGCTATGTTGGTGGGAGAAGCTCTCCTGACAACATAGCACTGTGCACACTACCACTTATGCTGGCGAAACTATGTCACTCGGGGGTGTTCTATTCACACCCCTAAGCAACATAAGCTTTGCCGATGTAATTGGTAGTGTAGACATTGCCTAAGTATTTCACTGTTCATGAAAGCATGTAACAAAGGAGAGGGATTTACAGATCTGCACAATCTACCGTGGGTGGTGTTTGAAAGAGTACCATGAATTATCTTTTTCCTCCCCAAACAAGGGGCTTAGGAGAGTAGAGCATCTGATCCCCATTAAGGGAGAGCCAAGCCAAAAAAGCCCAGCAAGACATCTAAGCGCCCCACCAATGGGAAGCCAAGCCCTAGGAGCTCAGCAGTGCCCACAGATATTATTCCAAACCTACTGAGGGACAGCCAAGCTCAAGCTGTGCAATGGAGCCTAGAGTGTCACACACAACTATATTTTGGACATCTGCATCCTGTCCTGGGAGTGATGCCTCATGGCAACTCACATGGGTTGAGCTTGAAAGAGTACTGCCACATTTAAACCCCAACATTTAACCCCAATCTAAACTCTACATAAGAACCCAAATCCACTCATACATTCTGTTTCTTTGAAGCTGAGTTTTGTTTAAAGAAATCCTATTTACTTGTTACTCTCTAACCAGGAGAATCTTTCTAGTAACTCCACAGAGAAACAGTTAATTGATTGCCTAGTATAAATCACAACCAATCAAAGATTAATCACTCTTAACAAAAAAGTGAACAATCCAAGTGGCCTGGATGCTAGATACTGAAAGCACACTGAAACAGCAGCTGGGCTAAAACGAGTTCAAGGCTCTGAAATAGGATCAGCAGTAAGAGACCAAGAGGGCAAACACACATTACTAAATACCAATGTTACCATTTCTCTAAAGCCGGTAAATGACACACATTACTTTGACCTCAGTTATTCACATATTTTCTTAGCTGGGACTACAGCAATGCAATATACCTGGGCATGAAGCCTGCAGCATTTAGGAAACTAACTGGTACAGAATGCGGCAGTCTCTTTCTCAGCAATACAGGCTACTGTGAAGACATCAACCCTGTCCTCTGTTCCACATTGGCTTCCCACAGAATATAAAATCAAGTTCAAGGTATTGGTCCTAATCTTGAAGGTGCTCCAGGATATCTAAAAAAAATTACCTAAAGCTCCATGATAAAGAGCATGGTCAACAATTATGCTCCTATGTCACAATGCAGCTCTTTATAATAAGGGTGAAGCTCATGTGTATGGAAGACAGAACATCCTCAGAAGCCAATCCAAGTCTGTGGAATGAATGCCCTCAGGAACTAAAGACCATCATAAACCTCACCACCTTCAATGCCAAGTGAAATATGCATTTCTGTGACCTTGCCTTCTCTAGCATATAGCAGCATGTATATTAAAAAACAGCATTCTACCTAATGAGTCACTCCGTTGCATGCACTTCTCCAGCGATGGTGAGAGAACAAACAACATGTGACGGATGTTAGTCATGTCACTTAATACACTACTGGAAAGCATTCAGATATACCAGGCTCATCAATGTACTAAGAGCCTTTATAGAAAAGAATGGAACTAGTCATTTTAAAGCAATTAAAACCCTACATCTTTTTAAAAAACTAGTTCACATAATTTGGCTTGACCATTATAGAAAATATTAATGCACACGTAATTGTCATTGATAGTTACTCCAAACTAAACATTTAGATAATACGACATATACAGCTATAAAAGCAAATGTGAACTGATGATATTAAATATTAAACAATCAATAACTACCTCCATTATCCGTTCATCGGCCTTTACTCTTGCCCTTCTTTCTTCCTTTAATTTTAATAGACATTCTTCCAACTCTGTCTGTCAGAAAGTAGAATATTATCTTTAAAGTATCAGACACACCTAGAATACTCTATAAATATATTTGTGTTCTAATTGGATGTATACGTTCAGTCCATAACATTATAGATATGATATAGTTGTCTGCAAGAACGTCATTTTTGGTTTAATATGTAATTTTGAGGCAGTGGGGTGATTTAATGGTGAAGGAAGGAGAGGGAAGTACTTTTTGTTTTCTAATAAAATGACAATATCATTTAGCCAGATTAAAATAAAATAGTTTAAATGTGACTAAAATGTATACTTTAAAACTTTAAATGTTATTGCCAACATTTTTCAATATTCTTGTGTTGCCAACTATAAATTCAGGGATCGTTTCTGTTTTTCTTTTTGTCGGTCTTGTTTTAAAAATAAATAAGCCTACCTGGTCAAATCTCAGAGTGGGGTTAGAAAAAGTAAAATGCATTTTTACTTGATAGCTACATTTATCATCCAGGACTGTAAATGTTTACAGGAATATGAAGATTTCAAGGTTATAGGTGTTACCCTCTAATACTAGATCTTCCCTCAATTGGTTACTTGATTGGATTGAAGAGCTTATTTTAAAATTCTATTTTAATATTTTTATTTTTCAGGACCCCAAACCCTTTGGTAGGGTTAATAAACAATCTTTATTATTAATTAATTATTAATTATTATTATTATAAGGCAACAAAAGAAAATAAAAGGTCTCAATGAAAATTTAAATTTAAAAGAAAGCAAGACTAAACTGGAATGTGACATTTTGGATTATAGTCCTGTTTTATACCATGCTCCAAGACCACCAATATATGAGAGATTCTTGAATACTGATCAGTGAAGATGGAAAGCTGCACAGGCTAAAAGGAAAGCAGAGCAGAGTTGTAGCAAAGATGTATACGACAAGGGCTGGAAAAGCTAATTGGCTGCCTCTCCTCAAGTGACAGGTCACACATGGAGCTTATTTTGTCAGGATTGGCCAACACTACTATTAGAACCACTTAGAAACAAAGACTCTTCCATCCGTTATCCCATTTAAGGTACTATAACTAATGCGGTCTTGTGTGGCACCAAAGAAAAAAAACAAAACCAACAGTTGCTTGTCCTTATAACTGTGGTTCTCCCACATGATTACATGCATGGACCCAAAATGTAGGTATTGTGCACAGCCTCTGAACTTTTTGGATAGAAATGTCTTCTGGTGCTACATGTACCATCACTCAAGTTCACATTAGGGAACAGATACACAACTGGCATTCAGTTCCTTCCTCTAATATCAACAATCTATTGTCAGACTCCAAAACAGTGGGTAAGAAGGGAAGTTAGTGCACATTGATGCAATCAAATTCCCATGAGCCACAGCTGATCAGAGTGTCAGAGACAGGAGGAATATTAAAAATGATACTCTTGTGGAACTTTAAAAAAAATATGTCAGCTCTTTTAGGAGGTGGGAGGAATGGATCCAAGGATAAGCAAGAGGTCTATTGCAAGTTCTAGAACACACTTAGTTAAAAAAAGGTGTTGACAGAATTACTCAGTAACAAGTTACAAACAACTCCAAGTCTGGGACTTCAGCTAGGCTTCTCAAGAGTTTCTGGAAAGTCTTGAAATCCTGAGTTAGGGAGGCTGGTGGTTCAAGTGACAGGATCGTTCAGACTAAAAAATATGAGAATGGGCTTTCTACAGCCTCATCTTCCTCCAGGTATTGAGCCAGAGGAGAGTTTATGCAAGGACAGTTATTGATATGTAGAAAGCCTCACAGAAAATTATCTTAGAGACTGATCTAGCTGGATACAGACTTCTTCCTTCACAAGCGCTAAAGGTACTTGTCTACGGCAGACTTTGTGCCATCACAAAGGGGAGTTGGTCTTCACTATCACAAATCAAGAAAAAGGGGGACTTGCGGGGGAGGAGGGGGGGAAGTCAGAGATGCTTAGGAAAACATTCCAATAATGCCAAAACTGAAATTTTTTTGCCAATGTGTAACACTACATTAAAAATACCCTAAGAGCATTAAAAAAAAACAAAGCAAAACAAAAAAAACCCTCAAAGATTTTTCTGACAGAACAGACAGCAGAAGAAGTTGCATAATAGTTGGGGTTGCATCTCCTTCGACGTTGTCTGATGGGTAGGTGAGGACAACAACAGGATATGCATGTTGATGTGCACCAGAGACACTAGCATCCAGAAAGTTCCATATTTGCACGCTGAAGTGCATACATCGCCTCATCCTGGAATCCAGGCAGGCAATGCTTGAAGAAGAATTTTGGAGTCAGACATAGATTTTATGGATCTGACTGATACTCAAAGTGCTCTTTGCAACATCATTTAAGTGTTTCCTCTAATGTTACCAAGCAATTCTCTTGTTTTTAGGGTTTTAAAACAGCAATATACTTTTGCACTGGGAAGAAACTTGGTTCAGGATTCAAAGGGTGGCAAAGTTTATTTATTTTAATGTTTGCTGCTCTGGCTAAGTCACTACATTTCTTCCCAGGGCAAAAAAGTTTATAGCACGGTTAAACACCTGAAAATAGAGGCCTGTAAAAAAAAAAAAAATTATAATAATAAAATAATTAAAAGGATAAACTTTAAAATGGTATTGCAAACAGCCCTACAATAATTCTTTAGGTCTAACAATTTCATGGCCATCTATTACATTATATAATATCAAGTCAATAAATAAATTATTTAACTAGGCTCTGCCAGTTTAATATACCACATGTAACAGACTTCTTAATTATCATTATTACATACTTGCCCATCAAAAGTATATTAGGTCTTATACATTTGCCCAATAATGCAAACACTACTGGCACACTGCTTACTAGTGTTAACAGTCCCAAAGAAATCCCAAAGAAGTGGTAGGCACTATCTCTGAGAGTAAGTGTTTGCAGCATCAGGCCCTTAATTAACTACTAGCAAATAAATGTCTGTACTGTAGACAGGAAAAAACAATTTCTGGTGAATCTCCTCCTAAGTATATTAGAAGCCAAAATTTCAAATGAAGTTGACTTAACTGCACTCATTTGTCATACTAAAACAGGTGTATGTTCCAGGTTTGTTGTGCAGCCTTGGTACTCACTTTTGAAATGTGTCCTTTTGTTAGTTTTCCCTCTTCTGCAGTCCTTATGCAGAAAATCCTTTTATTTAAGTTTGTCAAGGGAGTTATATCTCCAGACAGTTTCTGACTTGCGTAAGTGAAGCACAGAGAGAAGACTGTCACAAGAGCCTTAAAGAATTCCATGGATACTACTGGGATAGGTTTAAGGAGAAAACAAAATCTGCCCTTAACGCCTTTGCAGTTATGGTTTCACATTAGATCACTAATACTAGATAAATTACCAAACTGATTAGCTTTTAAAAACTAAAAGGAAAAAAAACAGGCTAACTCTTTTCACATATACTATAAACACCTGCAGTGCTTATGTAAAGTTAGAGATTGCACTATGTGGAGGATGAAGTCCACCATTTAAATCACTATTTACAACTGTATAATCCTTAGGGCTTTCCACTATGCATGAGAGCCTATTCAAGCACTTCTGATTCCCTCTAGTGGAGGGAAGGACTATATCAGTTCCTATTTTAATTTAGTTTTGAAAAACACTGGGGTTTTCATTTAAAATTTCAGAATTGCTTTATATTGTTTCAAAAATGAACTACATTAACTAAAATATTATTTTATTGAACATAAGAATTAAAGAGACTGTAAGCTGCCATTATGGCAAGAAGCATAGGACAAAAGGAAGCAATAAATTTAAATGCCACATTATGTCACCCTTTTCACATTCAATAGTACTCTGATCCTTGAATAGTAGCATTGAAATAACCAACTACCCATTGCACCAGGTACTACTTCCTCAATGTGACAGATATCAGAATCTGGCCCTCAGTTAATAGGAAGGACACTATGAAGGCATTTTTCAGATATGTTTTAAAACGTACTGAATTTGTTCACCCTCCAAGAGAAGCTTTGTTCTAAATATAAAAAAAACCTACTCCCTTTATCCTCCATCCCCTTTCCCTGTCTAGGATTTTTCAAATAAGACATGTAGTAGGATCTCCCTTTGCAAGAGAACTTAGGTTGAAGTACAGTCATTCTGCTGTCTCCTCCATATCCCAATCATTCTCTATGCTCAGAAAGCATAAATCTGCCACTAAGCTAAATAAGTTAATATTTTATTTCTTTTGATTACATAAAAACTATCTATGTCTTTGGATAAATCTTTAAGAACCTAAATCAGTACAATCAGATACAATGAAGGATAGGTCAAATGGAGTGATCTGAAGCAAAACCCACTGCAAGTGTGTGGTTTAAAATTATGTTAACTTGGTGGCAAGATATCTTTTGCAAACTAGATTCTCAACAACTAGCATTTCAGTGTCTAGTTATTCTGTCTGAGTGGGAGTGTTTTATAGTAATGCTACTGTATTACCATAGCAGTATTATTGAGCCATTAAAACAAATCCTTTATTTTCCTTCTCTTCCACACATCATTATAACACACTCTGTATGAAGATGTTTGTAGCAGCTGTCGGAGTCTTGCTATCACTCTTCATTTTGCTATAGATAGCAAGCAAAGGAATCAGGAAGAATAATGAGGAAATGAAAAAGATGTTACTATAAAGCTCAACTGCAAATGGAGCTTTAAAGTAACTAATTTCAATTTACTTTTTAAAACATTTTTGTACAAAGTACATTAAAGTATTTTAATAAAAAAAAAAAAGTTAAAAATACATTTACTCCCTCTATGAATTTTTAACGAAACAACAGAAATAACCACCTCATTATTGCTCTAACAGATTCGTACATCATGAAACAGTTTTACAAATACATTAGAAGCAAGAGGAAGACCAAGGACAAGGTAGGCTCATTCCTCAAATGAGAAGTGAAAGACAGTAACAGAAAACACAGCAATAGCTGAAGTGTTAAATGCCTTTGTTTCATTTTCACCAAAAAGGTTCGCAGTGATCAGACAACTAACAGTGAACGTCAGTGTAAATGGGGTAGATCTGAGGCTAGATTAGGGGAAAACACAAATTAAGAATTAATTAAAATGTCTTCAAGTCAGTAGGTCTAGAATACTTAAGAACTGGCTGAAAAGATCACTAAGCCATTAGTGATTATCTGTGAGAACTCGTGAAGGACGGGAGAGATCCCAGAAGACTCAAAAATTGCAGTATAGTACCTATCTATAGAAAGGGGACACTAAGGAAAACCCAGGGAGTTATAGACCAGTCAGCTTAACTTCTGTACCCTAAAAAATAAAAGAGCAAAAACAACAACAACAACAAATTTGTAAGCATCTAGAAGATAATAAAGTGATAAGTAACAGACAACATGGATTTGTCATGAACAAATCACCTCAAGCCAACCTAATATGCTTCTCTGCCAGAGTAACAAGCCCTGTGGTTGGGGAAAAGAAGTCGACGGGATATATCTAGACTTTATTTAGTAAGGCTTTTGATACTGTCTCAGATGACTTTCTCATAAACAAACCAGGGAAATATAGCCTAGAGAAACCTATGATAAGGCAGATGTGCAACTGGTTGGAAAACTGTACTCTGACAGTGAATCACTGATTACTCTCTATCTGAAAGGGCATGTCAGGTGGGGTCCTGCAGGGACTTGTCCTGCGTCCAGTTCTCTTCAATATCTTAATAAATTATTTGGATAATGGCACAGCAAGTACATTTATAAAGTTTACAGAAGATACCAAAGTGGGAGGAGTTGCAGGCGCTTTGGAGGACAAGATTAAAATTTAAAATGATCTTGACAAACTAGAAAAATGGTCTGAATTATATAGGATGAAATTCAATAAGGACAAATGCAAAGTATTCCACTTCGGAAGGAATAATCAATTGCACAAACACAAAATGGGAAATGACTACTTAGGAAGAAGTACTGCAGAAAACAATTTGGGGCTTACAGTGGCTCACAAAGTAAATATGCGTAATACTGTCATCAAAAACAAACACACACACAAACAAAAACCCCGAAAACCATCATTCTAGCATATTATTTAGCTAGAATGTAAGCAAGACACGAAAAGTAATTCTTCTACTCTACTCAGCACTGATAAGGCCTCAGCTGAAGTACTGTGTCCAGTACCGGGCACAACACTTCCAGAAAAAAAAAAAAAAAAAGGACAAAAATTATTACAGGTCTAGAAAACATGACCCGTGAGGAAACACTGAAAAAACTGGGTTTAGTCTGGAGAAGAGAAGACTGATGGGAGACAGAATAACGGTCTTCAAGTATGTCAAAGGTTGTTGTAAAGAGAAGGGTGATTAACTGTTCTCCTTAACCACTGAGGACAGGAGTTGCTTAAAGTACCCTGTTGAATTGAGGCATATATGCCATATAGTATAACAGAAGTATAAAAATATTCAGAGTTCCCGTTCAGTGATTATTTACCCATTTAAATCTAATTCTAAAAACCCATTTTTCTGGAAAAATAGAAGCTCTATGCACTCATCTTTTGAAAAATCTGAAGAACAAAATTATTTCTTCTTACCCGTAATTGCTGATATCGTCTTACATTAGTTTTAACTGGGGATTTTGTCAAATCAGGATCATGCATAATGTCCCCGAAAGCGCCTTCTGTCTCTTCAGTTTCAGATGTAGAAGCACTTTCCACTGTCACTTTCACAGGAATGCCTGTCTGCTTATATGAAATAAGTGAACATAGGAGCATTATTAAACAATGCTTAACAAGGAAATAAGTCATATAATATTTAGTGAACTAATCTAATTAGCCAATTAGAAGCCGCAATCCACAAAGTTCTTTCTTTTGAATTAGTTATAACATGTTCATTTTAAATAGTTCCACACAATCTAGATATAAGTGTGCATGTGGAAAGAGTATGATAAATCCTTTGCAAATAAATTTCTATGCCAAAATGGAGCAGAGTGTATCACCCGTCAGAAGCTTTTACTTTATTTGTAGCCTCTCCTTATACTAGACTTGAAACATTCTAGTCAACCAGGAAGAGTATTTTTTAAGCACCATAAACTATTAAAATATTAATTGTTTCATTATCATAACAATGGGCACAAAGGTAAATGTTATGCCTGGATGGTAAATTTTTGTTACAATTATGCCAGGGTTCTTCATGTTTGTATGTAAGTACATCTCCACAGAACATACAGTGCATTGGTTGCGAGTGACAACACATTTAGCCTCACTGCTTCAAGAAGATCAAAAACTGCAGTTTGACAGTTATTTTGAAACACTGCAGTGTCAGTAGTGTGTAAGACACCTAATAGTACAAATAAAAACTTGGGGAAGGATTCTCCTCTCTGTCCCTGAACTCTGCTGTAACAGAGCATAGGGGCCATAAAAGCCCCTTAACTGGCCAAGGGAGAATTCCCCCTACACAGGTACTACATAAGATAAATCCTAACCACTGTCTTCCCCAGAGATCTCCTAAGCTCTGGTATGGGAGGTGGGGGACTGCCTGCCTGCAAGCAGGAGAGGCAGAGGTATAGTGCACAGTGCTTCAGTAATTCTGCACAGCTCTGGGTTGGAAAGATGCTCAGAGGTAGCCCAGACAAGATCATAACTAGGAGCAGCTCCCTGAAATGCTAAAATTAAGCTGGAAGCTGCTTTGGTTCCTAATCAGCCCAGATTCCAACTGAGAGCAAAAGCGACGTTATTCCATTAAAATCACACCTAAATAGGAGAATGGCAAATTTTGCTGTATCTGTCAGGGTTCTCTGCCCCCTACAGCCAATTTTTTAAAATGACCATCAATAAGATGGTCACGCCTTCAGTAACAGGTGAAATTATGTCAACTTCAAAGCTGGTGATTAGTGCCAGTGATTTCATTAGTATTCTTCCCTCAATATCTTCTATAAAACAATTAACTGAACTCAAAATGTTTTGATTTTTTAAGCTAATAAAAAAAAAAAAAAAAAAAAAAAAAAAAAAAAGAACTGAGGCCTGTCTACACAAGAACACTGTACTGATTTAGTGAAACCAGTGTAATCCTCTCATGTGGACATTTATTTCAGTTTAAGTCAGTATGGAATTAGTCTTCACAAAGGCTTGCGGGGTGGATAAGATATGTTGTAGTGTGGAGTTTTTGGACCACAAACATCCCTGAAAATAAAAAATTCAAAGCCATGCCATCTTAATTATCTTCTTCCAAGTTATGTTTGAGTCTCACAAGCATAGATTTACTTCATTTAAAAAAAAAATAGGAAAATAGTATTGAAACCACTGATTTGACAATAGAAAAAAAAAAAAAAAACCTGACACAAAGGAAGAAAATAAAACCTCAAGTATTGCTTAAAAAAAAAATTCATCCCAAATGTTAAAGTGTGACCATGAAGTGTTTTCACACACAGTTTCCATGCTTCCAGGAAGTATTTAAGCCATAAAAAACACTCTCCACTTCTGTTTCGTCACCTTGTGTTTTTATACTGGAAGCTCACTGGATACAATGGATTTTTATTTGTTCAGCATATTATCTACAGTACCGCATCATGTGCCTATCTATTGATATGTAATTGATAATCATACCTGGAACTTCAGTGGTAACTCCTGGGTACCATCCACTGGGAATCCCCTACAAGGATATGTTTAAATCAAAGTGGGTTTTTTTGAGAAAAATATTGTAATTTGTCAACATTACAATTTCAAGGCATAATTTTGATTTAAGGGTCCTGATCCGACAAACACACATTACTAAGATATTCAAAAGAAATAAGAGTTAAAACACGGTATAAAAATACTTGACAGGATCCTTTGAACAAACTGTCACTAAAATATCATTCTGCATAACAAAGTAGCTCTACTTTCTAATCAAGATTTAGGCCACGCTTTCAAAACTAGGTGCCTAAAGTTAGGCTCCTAAGTCCATATTTAGATACCTAAATAAGCAGCCTGATGTGGCACCATTGCAGCTGCCTTTGGAGTTTACAAGAGATGCTGTGTGCTTGGCACTTTTGAAAATCAGGTTTTATTTAAATGATTAAATATGGATTTAGGAACCTAACTTTAGGCATCCAGTTCTGCATATCTTGGCCTCTAATTTTATAAATTATTTGTAACTACACGTACAGTTTTTCTGTATGTTTCCTTGGCCAAACCTGCTCATGCAGGAACTACATAAAAATAGTGTTGTGGATTCCAAATTTGTGTCTCAATGCTTGCAAGGTCAAAATGATTGCTTAAAATAAAAAAACAAAGAAGAGCTATTTTCACTTGTTAACTAAAAGCCAGACCTGCACCTAGGCTCATAAAGGTAAGCTGCATCCTTTCCTTCTTGTGCATCAGAACCAGCAAGAAAGGCTGTGGCAAACCAGATTTTTCCTTCAGTTACACCTGTGCATTCCTAGTGCCTTCCAAGTTATGCTCTCAGTATTTTTAAGCACTTATAAAGCCCTCCTATTGCCCTGGTATCGGAGTACCTTAAAAAAACCAACCAAAAAAAATAAAAATAAAAACATAAAACAAACAACCCAGAAATAGCAACAATTACTCTTTCTTCCTTCCCAATCTCTAGCAGAAATAGCCTGATTATAATATTTTGAAGGGGGACTATGTTTGTGGGTGTGCAAAAATACTTCGAGGCAAAGTAAGTCAAAGAAATGAGTTTTGTATTTAATTCTGACAGCGGTAAGGTCCATGATCTGTCTTATTCCTCACAGGAGGAAGTGCCTCAAACTAGATCCAGCTCCTGTGAAAGTTCTGTCCCCGGCACTCACAGGCCTCCACCTAACAAACAACTATAAACCAGTGAAATAATTTCACCAACAAACGCAGAAAAAAGAAATAATATTAATGTCTATCTTTAAATATTTGGGAAGCACTCACAGATATGGTGATGGGAGCCATGTCAATTGACAATTTCATTGTGCTAGAGAAATACAGATACCTTGGGAGGTCATGGTCACAGGTAGGTAGGGCCAATCCCATTGAGGGATTTGAGTATCTTGAGAGAAACCCTGAACTGTATTCTATATTCAATGAGAGCTAATGCAGAAAGCAGAGTCCCAGAATAATATGTTTACAGCAACCTTTGTTAATACTTAATCATAATTTGTGGTTATGATTATGCTAGGGTAGTGGAAGTTCACATTTATTCTGCTATTGTCTGGAGTCAGTTTTGTCACCAATGGGGTGGGGGAGGAGGAGGAGCAGGACCAGGCAACTCCTGTAGGACTTAGGAGCTATGCATGGCCATTACCTCCTCCTGCAAGCCTCTTCTAACCTGACAAGAACTTTGGCCCATTTCACTGTTTGAGTCCCCAACTCTATCACTCCTCTAACCACATACACACAGTCTCCCATTCTGAGGAGCTGCTCAATTCCACTTATGAACAGCAGATTACAAACTTCTGCATACCTTACCCTGCCTGGATGATGAGGTTCAACAAAGATCCTCCATCACCCAGATCCAGTGATCAATTTCTTGTGCCTTTACTGCTGTATCAATTGTGGAAGAATTTCCCACTCTGTCTTTTTAAAAGGTCTCAGAAAGTGAGCAGATGTGGGAAATATAATTAACTCCACATTAGGTGAAAAATACAGCAAATAAAAAGACAGACAGGTAAATAAGCCAGGAAGGAAAGTAGTAAAGAAAGTGGCTGTTGTTTTGTGAATCTGTGTGGCTAAAGCAGACTGATGGGGAAACATTACCAAAAGATAAATTATATGTTTATTTGTATGGTTGCATAAACTGATTGGAACTTAGTAAACAATTCTCTTGATGACGTACAAGAAGGAATAGTACCCTGCTCAGTCTCTCTCAGTTGTGTTAGCACTGCAGAGCTAAAAAGGAGTAACAAGCATTAGAAAGTGTTGTCACTAATGCTAGGTGATACGACTCAACAAAAGGAATGGATCAGCTGAATTAGAAGGTACCAAATTTATGATCACTTTTTCAATAGCATTATTCATCTGCTTGGTTTACAAAACCAATTATAACATCTGAAATATTCCATGTTTTTTATTTTAAAAAAGCCCTGTATAAAAACAAAATCTATGTGCAGCTAAGTTTTAGAATTCTTTTGAAACATCCACGTTCTAACTGCTTAGTTTAATTATTGCTTAGTTTAATTATTGCTGAAGAAGCTAACCAATTGCAGCTAAGGGGCAGACAAGTTACAAAATTCAAGACACAGAAAGGATTATAAATGCAATATAAAATCTGTTTTGTGTACTCTAATCTGTTTTAAAATGAGTACAGATATGAATTTACAGCAGGGGTGGGGAACCTACGGCCCGCGGGCCAGATCCGGCCCCTTGCTCATTTTCATCCAGCTCACGAGCCATACATGTTCAACTCACCCGCCGGGAGGTGGGGCGGGGGGGTGGCACAGAGTCTCGGGGCTTCCCCATGGGGCTGGAGCCGCAGCTGCAGGGGGGAAGCTCTGAGTCTCAGCACTCCCCTGTGGGACTGGAGCGGCAAACACCGGCTGGCCCTGCTACGGGGGCCCCGAGTCCCCGCCCCCGGGCAAGTGAGTTGAACGCGTGTGTCCCGCCATTGATTTTTTTCAGTGGGTCAATGGCCCAATACAAAACAAACAAAAGTTCCTCACCCCTGATTACAGTATGACCTCTGTAAACCACATCAACTTATTCTACTGTAATCCAAGATACAACATGCAGATTCTGTTTTCTTATTCATGCTCTCAATACTTCACCTGCACCTCTTTGCACGCTCTGCAGTACGCCAAGGTAGGAAACCATATGCACCTGGTGGTAATGGTTTTGGTGAACAGGTATCTTTATCAGATGGACTCTTTCCAGGGTGCATGGGCTTTTTAGATGCTAATCCTGTATTGTACAGCAGGGATAGGGAGAGAAGAGAGAGTTCATTACAGTTACAACATGGAGAGACAGCTAGAGTTAAGGTTGCTTAGGCATTTCCATTTTAAGGATCCTCTTTCAGCTGCTCATAACTTTCTCAAACATGCACCTCTCCAGCTGAAATTTTTCAGGGCGAGTTTCTGACTAAGAATGAATTTTTCGTTTTTGAATGCTTGAGTGAAAATAGCTCCGGTATTCTTCAGTCCCAAGAGAGTGAGAATATATCCTTATACCCACTAGCCCAGAGGCTGATTGAGAACACAGTATGGACTGCTCCACATTCCTGACTGTACAGCTAAGTGCCCACCCCACCTTTGGGCTTGCATCAGTTAGAACCCAGCCAGACTAGAGAAGTGCTCATGAAGTTTATATCATTTACCTAGTGAAATGTCTGAATATGGAAATAAATTATTTAACTTCAAGTTATATTTCTCTGGAGAACATCCCATAATCCTGCTAATCTGGTGGGAGTGTAAAAGGACATAACTGATGTTGATGGGATTTCAAATTCCTGGTCACAGTTTAGCAAGTAACTAGGATTAAGGAGAAGGGTTTTTTTAAAAAATTAGCAGCAGCAGGAATTTTCCTCCCCACCCTCACAACCGCCTCAATTTCAAGCCCTTTGAAACTGATTGTGCACAGTTTGACTTATTATGCTTACCTCTGTGTCTCCAAATCACTGAAGCAAAGATTAAAAAAGATAAACAGCCAAAGAAATGGAATTAAGTATGATTTTAGTAACTTTTAAAAATATTTATACTATCATGTGTTTTACTCATTAACCATGTTTAAGATATATATATATATTCAAAATAAAAAAATTTCAAATAATTTATTCAAATTAGCAGTGACAGGACTGCCATCTATATATAGAGCCAGATTCATCCTACCTTATGCTGGCAATGGAGAGTCTGCTATGGAAAGCCTCAGACATGAAAAAAATAGACAACTATCTGCTGCCAAGCCTCCAAGAGCCATAGCAGTTGAAAGATTGAATGAAGTATGGTAAGGCCATCCTGGGAGGGAAGGAAAGGGTCTTGCTGATGCAGCACACATCATTCAGAAGTCCCCATGCTTATTTTACTTTTCTACTGATTGTGTGTTATTTGGTGTGAAATGGGATCAGCAGAAGTAGGAATCTGAATCAGGTAGCAATGAGAGAATCTGGAGAACTTTTGTATTTTAGGAAACACAGAACATTGGGCAAATTTTACTATTCTAAAACACATTTTCAGGGCTTTTTTAAGTGTTTATTCTGCTTCGTTTTAGATTGACTCTGGCATTCAGTTGTTGAATCCTAATCTTCAAAATTTCATCTGGTTTTCCATAAAGTGTTCTTGTCTGGCCATGGAAGATCACTGCTTAGGCTGCTCCCAACTTACTGGATCTTTTGCTTTTGTATCTTTGATCACTTCTCAGTTCATTCAGCATGAGCTTAAGTACACAGTCTATTGGAAATATTGCTACCCTCTCAAACAGAAGAGGGAATGGAGCACCAAAAGCACTAATCCAGTGTACATGGAACTGAGAGAACTCACAAAGAATGTTACTAATTCTACCAAGCACCAGGAAAAACTGGAAGGAAAGAATAAGGCCTGGCCTAGACACAGTTTTTGTACCAGTAGAAATATTTTGGTTAGAGTGTGTCAAATTTTACTGAAATAATTATACCAGTAGAACCCCTCATATGGGCACAATTATACTGGTATAACAGTGCTTCCTGTAAAGAAAGAGGAATAAATTATACTGAAAAAAGAACCTTTATACAGATATAACTGCACTGGGGGGGGCTTGTACTATTTTGACTATACCAGTAAAGTTAAAGCAATACAAACTTTTGTGTTTAGACAAACCCTGGTCTCTTTTATGCCCCCACTAGGAAGGAAGCAGTGACATTTAGCAAGAGGGGCTGAAACAATTCAGTTCTATTAAATTCAGTTTTGCCAAACTAAAAGAGGGGAAACTCTACAACTGAGGTTTTCCTACCTATGTTCTACTAGGGAAAGTACTATTCGCTATATATAATGTCATCAACATAAAAGGTATCCCAGTTAATGACTGGAGTGATGATCAACATAAGAACAGAACAAGAGATCAGCAGCTAGTATTTTAATCTGGCAGATGGCTAGGGGCTAATTGTTGGTGTAAGAATGTAGTTTCAATGGTTATTTCATAACCAAAAGCACTACATCTATTTTCCTCCCACCCGCCGTTCTTCACAAAAAAATTCTATTTATTTTTCTCTCACTATTGAGATCAATAACATGTACAGTAAAAATCATCATACAGAGCCAAAGTGTTTGTATAAAGTCAATGAAAACTGTGTCATTACAATTTGTATTTGCCAACCTCTTGGGACCAATTTCACTGCCTTCTTTCTAGACAGATGGGGTCATGTAGAAAGCAAGAACTGACAAGCTTAGAAATAACTTTCGATTTCTTTCAAGGAGAAAGGGAAGGCAGTATTACCAATACGAATAGTAGCTTTTCCTTTCCGACCACTTCCTAGGACAATAGTTCTTTTTTTTGATTTAGGTTTGAGAATATCCTTTGAAGAAGGAGATGTCAGCCACTTGTACTAGAACATTAAATAAAAAAAAAAAAAAAAAAACACAAAAATCTCAAAATGTTAACTTCATTTTAGTAACGGATATTTCAGGATGTACTAGCTTTGGAGTTTCATAGCTAATATGCTAAAGATTACTTTTCTATATTGAATATTTTATTTAATAAACTTCACTTATGTAGCCTTGTTAACAATTTGAGTTTTCAATAATCAGGACTGAGTTAAAAATCTTCAAGATTTTGAGAGGGTGTGATCACTTATTATTTAACAAAATAATTTCCAACTTAATTGGATATAAATATAACATCATACTATCTGCAGGCAAATGTTCCCAGAACACCTCTAAAGCACCCCATCCAATTTTTCTTCCTCTGTGCAACAGTTCTCCTTTTATAGTAAGAAAAACAGCACATGCTCTGTAAAAAGGAAAAACTGGCACTTGCTTTCCATGCTCCCCTACAGAGCTGACTCGTAGGAATGTCTGGCTCCAGCCAAAGTTCTCCAGTGTAATAAAGACTTTCTAGTAAGATATTATATTACAAATAAAATACAGCTTTTTTTAAAAAAGCATCAAGGGTTTTTTTGTTTTTTTTTTTCCCCCAGTGCTTGCAGTGGTAGGGCATGCCAATAGGGCACATTTATCACAAGAATTCACACTAAAATTGAAGTGTATTGAGATCAAAAGGAAAAGCTGTGCTTTGAATTTACTGTTTTCCTTCAAGGTGACACCGTGCTGCTCTAGAGGATTCTCAAAAAGGACTGGGTCTGACCAGTATTTTTCTAGGTTTATATTCCAAGTATCTATTCCAGTGTTTTGTTTGCTTTTTAAAGTATGTGTCTCCATGTTGTAGATATAATGGCACTTGGAAGCCACTGGCTCCAAAAAACTTGGCATCAGTACAACAGCATTTGCCACATCAGAAAATCCTACTACCGCCCCCCATTGCGTGAAATTATTAAGAGCGTTCTGGTAGGATTTTATGATTCTCTCTATTAGTGTGGTGATTATCAGAAAAGAATGTTAATGTAAAAACAGCTTTGTCTTTCTCAGCTGATTCGCCTTCCTTGTATTGAGAGTCAGATTTACATACTTTATGGACACAAATAAGTTTTTACTACTTTTTACAGCAGGGCCAACAGATTCTAATCTGGCTCATGAGTCAAAAGAAAAAGATTCTGCAAATGAAGTTTAATAAAGTAATGACAAAATATAAGCAAGAGTGAACATAGCTGGACTGTCAGAGTCCAGCTTGAATTTGCAGGTCTGACAGTTAGAAAGAGGGGCTACTTGCCATTTACGGTTGTTCTTCGAGAATCACCTCTGCATTTTCACACTTGTATTCCCATTTGTGGGATATACTATCCCTGGTATTGAGATGTGGAACTGCTTTGAAAAGCTGTGTCCTTTGGGAGGTACTTCGTATAAGGGTGTGCAATCCCCAACTGTCTCAGTTCCTTCTCCCTAACCACAGAGGCCTGATGCTATATAGAACTATGAGACAGAAGAGAAGGTAGGCAGAGAGAACAAATACACAGATGTAACTCTTGAAGAACAACAGTCACTGGTAAGTAATTTCCCTTTCTTCTTCAAGGTCTTGTGCGTTTCCCACGTATTTCCCATAATGAGATCCATCAGCAGGACAGTGAGCTAGGAGTTTAGTTAAATATGGATTGTAGCATAAGTCTCCTAAACTAAGCATTGGAGCACAATGTAAAATCCAAGGAATGGAGTTTAGTGAACTCTTTCACCGGACACCAAGTTGCTGCTGTGCTTATCTTCATTAAGAGAACTTGCCTAACACAATTATGCTGCATTGGCTCTCCTGGAGTGTGTATTTTATAGCAGGGTACACTGGTTTCCCACCTGAGATGTAACGTTCCATACATCTCCTAATCCAGTGACAGCCTCTAGTAAACAGGTCCCTGACATCTCCCCAAATGCTACAAATAACCTACCGAATTGTATACAAGGTTTGGTATTTTCCAAGTAAGAGCAGAACACTCTATTTACACTTGGGGTCGGGAGACAAGATTCCCATTGGTGGGAATGGGGTCTGGAGAAACACAGGGAGAGAAATACAATCTGAGAACACCTTATGCATAAAGCTGGGATGGGGCCTCATAATGACTTTGACCTTGTGTACCACAGTACAAGATGGTGTGGCCATCAAAGCTGAAGGCTGTCCCAAAGCATACCAGTGAGGTAAAAAGATCTCCAATAACAGTTCACCAGGCGCACAATGGACAAGTGCAATCACTCGAAGAAGAATTTAATTCACTGATTTAAAAAAACAACGTATTTTTAGGTTAGGTGTTATTTTCCTAACCTAGGGAATTAGGAACACAAACAAAGAACTGCTTTACTAAGACATTAAGGTTGACCAATTGAAGACCACTAAACATCAGAACTTCCAACAACATTTTTAACTTTGTTATGTTGTACATATGCACCGTTTTCTATTTTTCTTATTAAATATCTAATTCCTGTTTTATTAGTTTACATTGTAAACTACACAAAATATACACGATGTTCAATGTGGCATAGTTAATGCTGCTGCTGGTGCTTTAACTTTTGCATTTTCTAAACTTTTGTGATTTTTAACTGCAACCTGAACATACACTTAATTTAATATTAAATAAAAACAGTTATACTAATCTGTACAGAATCACGTGGTGTCATAATATCATGGTTTGTTTTAAATCCGAATACAGACAAACTAAAGTCATTCCAGAATGCCTGAAACATACCTCTGAACAAGTACTGTTTCCATTCATGAGAACTCTTTCAATAAGTTTTTTCATCAAAGTGTGATCTAGAGTGAAAAAAATAAATACATTCATTTCATTAATTTCAATAGTAGATTATTTTTGATAAAATATTCACTAGGGCTGTCAAGCGATTTAAAAAAATGAATCGCGATTAATCATGCTGTTAATAATAGAATACCATTTATTTAAACATTTTTGAATGTTTTCTACATTTTCAAATATACTGATTTCAATTACAACACAGAATACAAAGTGTACAGTGCTCACTTTATATTTATTTTTGATTACAAGTATTTGCACTGTAAAAAAAAAAAAAAAACCAAAAGAAATAGCATCAGAGGGGTAGCCATGTTAGTCTGTATCCACAAAAACAACGAGGAGTCCGGCGGCACCTTAAAGGCTAACAGATTTATTTGGGCATAAGCTTTTGTGGGTAAAAAACCCACTTCTTCAGATGCATGGAGTGAAAATTACAGATGCAGGCATAAATATTCTGACACATGACAAATATATTGACATACTCCCTTCTCTTCATGTGTCAGTATATTTATGCCTGCATCTGTAATTTTCACTCCATGCAAAAGAAATAGTATTTTTCAATTCACCTAATACAAGTACTGTAGTGCAATATTTCTTTTATCATTTTTACAGTGCAAATATTTGTAATAAAAAAATATACACTTTGATTTCAATTATAACACAGAATACAATATATATGAAAATGTAGAAAAAATCCAAAATATTTATTAAATTTCAATGGTTATTCTATTGTTTAATAGTGCAATTAAAACTGTGATTAATCATGATTAATTTTTTTGAGTTAATTGCGTGAGTTAACTGGGATTAATTGACAGCCCTAATATTCATACCAACAGAGCGAGATAAAACAAGTCAACATCTCCCTTTATTTAAAATGTAGTTGACAAATATTCAGTAAAATCTGGTTTAATTTTTCTGAAAATGCTACATTTTTCAAAAGTTACAAATGAAAAATCTTTGTTATTTAATCAGAATGCAAGGATAGATAAAGGTACATACCAATTAATGGATTTTTTCTTACATCCAATATCACTAGAGTTGTATTAGTTTGAAAAGCATCTAACAATGATTTTGCCCCATCGTTGGAAATTCCACACTGCTGCATGTCAAGTGCTGAAATGTTTAAAAAGGTTAAACATTACTCAGTTGTATCACTTGAGCTAATAATTCAAATAATGAATCTATCCATAATGCAAACATCCACATGCATGTACCTAAGAGTCTTGCAAGTAACCGAAAAGAAAAGAAAGAAATAGTATTCTCAGCTCTACCCAAGGGAGAGTTAAGGTAATATTTTAAATGCAGGATGGAGATTAACATTTAAGTCATTATCAGATATCAAAGTTTCAAGATATAGCTGCTGGCTGTGTTCCCTCTAATTTTTCCCACCCATGTGCGGAATTAATTTTGTTATATGCACCAATACGGAGGTGATGTGTAACTAAATTAAAAATCCCTACCACATCATCTTATACACTCAGTTATCTTTATGATTGGTTTTGAAAATTGCTAACTTGAACAGCAGTGAAGCAAGGTCTAATATGCAAGTAAATGTAATGGTGCTGAACACCAACCAACAGCTGCTGGGAGAAAATAAATAAATTCAATAACTTAGGTTTTAAATACTGGCTTCAGTATTTCATGGCGGGGGGAGGGGGGACAGGGACACATCGCTATGCAGATAATTGTATTATCCAATACTTTTAAACTTGCTGTAGCTTTGCCATTTCTTGCAATATTCTTTCATGTTGTACAGCCACAGTATTTTCCCAGATGTGATCCACAATCAAACATACTGAAAGGCAAAAGTTCTACAACCAATAAATTAATCCAGATTACAGAGCTGTAAGAAAGTCAAGACATCTGGAATTCTATAGCCACCTTAGGGTTTATGTACAGTAGAATAGTAGATGAAGACCCTTATAAGATTGCCACCAAAATTTGTTCAAGAGTTTCACAAAATTACAGTTACCAAAATTAGAATTAAATACCAAATAGTGTCTAACTAATCACCATGAAAACATTATTTCTTCTTCTATAAAACCTCTCCACATATTGGCTACTAGCTTTATATTTTGTAACTGTTATCCCTACCTTGTTAAATACTTAAACTTAAAAATGTATTACCTATACATTACCTATTACAGATGCAAATCAGCTACTGTTAAGACTACTTCTAATGTGCCTTAGAAGTACGGTGACCACACATCTCATTTTGGCTAGGAAAATCCACTTTTTAAGCCCTGTCCCAGGGGTCTTGATTTTTTTGGCATAACTGGGAATTTGTCCCATTTTCTCTTGCCATCTGATTATCAGTTGTCAAGAGCAAATGGGACAAATGCCCACTTTTGCCCAAAAAAGGGGGGGCATGCCTCCCACTGGGACATGGAGTAACGTGTGGGGTGCGGGGAGACAGGGGAAGAGAACAGCAACACCAGCCCTGCACAGCAGGGCTTGGGTGAGCAGTGACACTCGCCCAAGCCCCTCCCCATCTCCCATTTTACCTTTGGGAGATATGGTCACCCTACTTAGAAGCACAGAACAATTTACCATACCTTTCAGCCACAGGTCCTCTCCAAGACATTCTGCAAAGGCTCTAGCCCCTCGATCACCAACAAGTGCATTGCAGTTGAGAGTGATACGCCTCAAACCTGCCATACAGTCAAGATCAGGTCTCCTATAGCGTAGGCTTTCAGCCCAAGCTTCACCATGTCTTTTCATCGCCTGATGCTTTGAAAACAGAACAAGTTAACATTAGTGGTGAAGTGAAGCCATCAACAGTGATGCGAAGAAGATTAATTAAAATAATGATTCAATTACAATTATTATTATTGAAATGAAATAAAACCCAACTACAATGTTACTGAATTTAAGAAATACACACAATCATGCTCTTACACATTAACTCTCATTCTTATTACTGATAAATTATTTCATGAAGTAAAATATAAACCAGGTTCAGAGAATTCCTTAGGAATCTCCCTGCCTGCTTGTTATCAAGCAGAGACAGATATAGCCTCTTTGACACTTGTGTCTTAACTAACAGACACTCGCTAAAATGTTTTGTTTCTTATTATTTTCACAAAGACCAATACTTCAGTTTAAACACACCTTATGTTCTACCATATTCTCTTCTATTACTGAAAAAATATTTAAATAGTTTTAATCATTATGAGCTTGTTGTGCATGAAATGTTCACTGTAAGTCTTGAATTGTAAACTTGATTTGCTCATTAATCCAAGAAACATAGGGCTGGAAGGGACCTCAAAGGGTCATCTACCCCACTTTCCCCAGCAGAAGAATTGACTACCTAGACCATCCCTGAGAGATGTTTGTCTAACCTGTCCTTAAAAACACCAATGACAGGGATTCCACAGCCCCAAGGTAACCAATTCCAGAGCTTAACATTCCTTATAGTTAGAAAGTTATTCCTAATAGCCAACATAAATCTCCCTTGCAGAAAATTAGACGGATTACTTCATGTCCAACCCTCACTGAACATGGAGAACAACTGATCGTCCTCTTTATAATAACCTTTCACATATTTGAAGACCATTACCTGGTCCCCTCTCTGGTCTTACCTTCTCAAGACTAAACATGGCCAATTCTTTCAATCTTTCCTCATAGGTCATGTAATCTAAACCTCTTATGTTTCTTGATCTCCTCTGGACTTTCTTCAATTGGTCCACCTCCTTCTTAAAGCATAGTGCCCAAAACTGGATGCAGTTCTCCAGGTGAGATGTCACCAGTGCCAAATGTCATTCTTGTGTATGACATTCCTGTTTAAATATCGCTGAATGAAACTTGCCTTTTTTTGCAGCAGTATCATATTGTTGACTAATATCCAATTCGTGATCCACTATAACCTCAGTCTTTTTTCTGCAACACAACTGCCTAGCCAGTTATTCCCCATTTTATATTTGTGCATTTGATTTTGCCCTCCTAAGTGCAGTACCTTACAACTGTCTGAATTTCATCTTGCTGATTTTACGCCAATTCTTCAAGATCGTTTTGAGTTCTAATCCTGTTCGTCGAAGCACTTGCAACCTTTCCCATCTTGGTATCATTTGCAAATTTTATGAGCATTACTCTCCACTCCATCATCCAAGTCATTAATGAAAATTCATTACAAACAAAAACACAGGCCAGATCCCTGCAGGACCCCATTTGAGATGTCCTCCTGCTTTGACTGAAAATCACTGGTAACTGCCCTTTGAGAAAGGTCTTTCATATACATGTAACATACCTAATGCACAAGCAAGGAAGAGATAAGCCATCTAGCAAGTTTATAGCCTCTTCACCTTCTCCCAGATACACCGATTTCCCAAACAGCACACCCACTATATACCACTCATCATTGCTGGGTAGACAGGGAACAGTGTCATTCTTCATGTCCTATTCTTGTTTTTAAACAAAAATTTATAGTACAAAGGAAAACAACAATTAAGCCTCAGAACTGGCATTCTAGAACTTTTAAGGGAGGTGCTGATGTTTTTCCATCAGTAAAAGGATACCAGCCCCACAACTGCTTTTATGAATAAAGACTTTTTATAAAGATTTCTTCCTGGGAAGCAGTAACTCAGAGACTTCAGGGTCACGGTGGATAATCAAATGAACACAAGCTTCCAGTTCAACACTGTGACCAAAGGCCTAATATGATCCTTGGATGCATAAACAGGTGGATCTCAAGTAGGAATACAGAAATTATATTACTTCTGTATTTGGGATTAGTGTGACTGCTGCTGGAATACTGAATCCAATTCTGATGTCCACAATTTAAGAAGGATGTTGATATATTGGAGAAAGTTCAAAAAGCCACAAGAATTATTACAGTACTGGAAAACATGTTTCAGAATGATTGAGCTTCTTGAGTCTATTATTTAGCTCAACAAAGAGAAAGTTAAGGGGTGACTTGATCAGAGTCTATACGTACCTACATGGGATACAGGTGCTTGATAATGGGATCTTTAATCTAGCAAACAAAGGCAGAACAAGATCCAATAACTGCAAACCGAAGCTAGACAAATCGAACTGGAAATAAGGCACATAGTTTTTAAAGGGTAATTAATCCTTGAAAAAATGTACCAAGAGTTGTGGAGGAGTCTTCATCATTGGCAATTTATTTATTTATTCTTTAACACAGCTAATATATATATAACAGAGATGACAAAGAAAAGAAAGGTATCTAAATTGGAATAGAGAGACATTATCAGATTATACAACAAGATAGATAATACAAGTAAAATCAAACTATTCTCCAGAATCACTTCTTTAGAAAGGGGGAAAGAAGAAAAAAAGAAGGAAAAAAGGGTATTGAAAGTGAAGAGAGGACCAAAGAAAAGCTTGAAAGGTAAGTAAAAAAAGAATAAGAGAGGAAAGGGCGGCGGAGTAGGGGGGATACAAGAGGTGGAAGGAATAGAATATGAGCGTTAGCTAGGGTCTTGGAGGGCACTGCAAACAAGGTTACTCTATGGGGAATTAAATTGATTATTCCAATACTTTCAAAAATGTGCACTCTCTCTCTCTCTTTATATATATATATATGAAAAACGCACACACACGCACATATATTTATACACAAAACACACATGTTCATCTTGGTTGTTACTATTGCAAAACATTATTTATTGTCCTGCCGGCAGGCTAACCATGGCAGAGTACCAATCTTTGGTAGCTGGGCATCTTTGGAACTTCCACCATTGTAGAATTAGACATTTGGCGACGATCAGAGCTCTACCCAGTCAAAGTTTTTCATCAGTTTCCAAGACAGATTGCATAGGTGAGGAAAGGGCATGATGGAATCATTTTCAATTATGTGGTTTATGCTCAAAATCTCTTTTTAATCCTATCAGGCCAAAGAATAGGTCTATGGACAGTTACATTTTTCAAGTTATCCCAAATTAAAGACAATGTAATAAAGGATGATATTTAAACTTAGAAGCAACCAGACACCAGGCTTTCCTAGCAGCAAAACTGTGATTGATTTCTCCCTAAAAAAAGGGTAGAAGTCTAAGTTTCGGACTAATTCTGGTGGTAGTGGGATGACAATTCCCTCCTCCATGCACAACTGGGGCTGGAGAAGATGGGAATTAATATGAGAACTGAAAGGTGAGTAAGGAACTGATTAAAGGGGAGACTAAAGGGGATCATGCTGAAAGATGAACTGTCAGGAAGGAGGGTAATTACTAGTGGTATTCCTCAGGGATCATTCATGGGACTACTCCTATTTAATATTTTCATTAATGGCTTGGCACAAAAAGTGGGAGTGTGCTAATAAAATATGCATATGACACACAGTTGAGAGGTATTGCTGGTATGGAGGAGGACTGGAATATCACACAAGAAGATTTGGACAACCTTGAAACAGGAGTAATAAAAATGGGACGAAAACTAATAGCACTAAGTGCAAGGTCATGCACTTAGGGACTAACAACAAGACTTATCAATGACAGAGGAGGGACAGAGGAGGAGAAAAAGCTGGGTGTACTGGTCAATTATAGGATGACTACAAGCTGCCAAGGTGATGTAGCTGTAAAAGAGGCAAATGCAATCCTACAATGTATCAAGTGAGGTATTTCCAGTAGAGTTAGGGAAGTGTATTACTACTATACAAGGCACGGGTGAGACCTCATCTAGAATACTGTGTGCTATTCTGGTCTCCCCTGTTTAAGAAAGAAATTCAAACTGGTCTAGAGAAGGGCTACTAGGAGGATCAGAGGAATGGAGAAGAAGGAGGTTGGCTTGTTTAGCCTAGCCCAGTGGTTCTCAAACTTTTGTACTGGTGACCCCTTTCACTTCTCAGAGCGACCCCCGCCCCCCTTATACATTAAAAAACACTTTTTAATATATTTAACACCATTATAAATGCTGGAGGCAAAGCAGGATTTGGAGTGGAGGCTGACAGCTTGTGACCCCCCGCCCCCATGTAATAACCGCCTGACCCCTTGAGAGGTCCCGACCCCCAGTTTGAGAACCCCTGGCCTAACCAAATGAAGGCGAAGGGGAGATATGATTATCCCTCTGATATATTTATAGGGAGCAAACACCAGGGAGGGAAAGAAGTTATTTAAATTAAGGGCCAGTACTGGCACAAGAACAAATGGATATAGGCAGGCCATCAACAAGTTTAGGCTTAAAATTAGACAAAACTTTCTAACCATCAAAAGGAGTAAAGTTCCAAGGAGAATAATGGGGACAAAATCCTACACTGGCTTCAAGACTGAGCTTAATAAGTTTATGGAGGAGATGGTTGCCTACAGTGGCAGATGGCCCAGCTGCAATTGCTATTAGCGAATATCTCCAACAGTCAGAGATGGATCATCAGATGGGGAGGGCTCTGAGTTATTACAGAGAACTCTTTCCTAGGTGTCTGCTCAGGGACTAACTAATCATTGTACTTGGAGTTGGGAAGGATTTTCCCCCCATATCAGATAGGCAGAGATCCTTAGGGTTTTTTATTTGCCTCTGCAGCATGGGGGCCCGGGTCACTTGCTGGTTTGGACTAGAGTAAATGATGGATTCTCTGTAACACAAAGTCTTTACATCAAGATTTGAGGATTTCAGTAACTCAGACAGAGGTTATGGACTTATTACAGGAATGGGTGGGTGAGATTCTGTGGCTGGTGATGTGCAGGAGGTCAGACGAGATGATCACGATGGTCCCTTCTGGCCTTAAAATCTATGATAGGCTGGGTGTGTGGGGGGGGGGGGGAGGAGTGGACACTCCATTGTGTGGCCTTCCTCATGATTGAGGATACATAGTAAAGCCTACGGTTGGGTAGACCAATGCCTCCTGATTTAAAAGGCAGCTGCATTTTTTCAAAGGATAATCTGGGCTTGTTGCCCATACCCCACAAGGAGCTCTTAAAAGTGTTATTAATTTTGAAAAGAAACAGAGCAAGGAGCTAAGAACAAGAAGAAGTCACAGGAGAACATTTGTTTTTAATATTCTAACTCTGCCCGGATAGAGGGAGACATCTATGTAAATCCAAAACCATCTGTGTGATAAAAGAATTGAAATTAATTTTGACTATTTTTCTTAGGTCTCTGGAAAAGAGGACTAACTACCTGATTTCCACCTGCTGCCAATGAAAACTATAAACCTGAGAGGGCAAAGTTAAGCACCCCGAGAGATACTGAGAGCTGCCAAACTGTGCCAATTTATTTTCTACCCTGAAATTTTCCCGAACAATTCAGCCATTTGTAATGTTGGGGATGGTCTGAAGGGGGTTGGTAGTGAATAAAAATATATAATCAGCATGTAGGCATATTTTCATCTCTTGGGAACCCTAAGTATTCTAATTTGTATTTGACTCCAAAGCCAAATCAAACAGGGAGGAGGAGAGGGGACATCCCAGTCTTGTACCAAGGAGGAGAGATGATATGATTGGTAACAACAGAAGCTAGGACTGGAGTACAAAAGTCTAATCCAGGAAATGAAAGGGGGACCAAATCCAAATTTTTGTAGAATGAGGAACAAAGAGTTTTTCTACATGTGACAGAACAGTTCTGAAAGGTTTTAATAGTAGGACAGTGCAGAGAAGCTGACGAGTGTTGTCTGACCCACATCTCTTTTGTAAAAATCCTATGTAAGCAGCGTTACGTTCCT
The DNA here is from genome assembly GCF_013100865.1 of Trachemys scripta elegans. Classification (NCBI taxonomy): domain Eukaryota; kingdom Metazoa; phylum Chordata; order Testudines; family Emydidae; genus Trachemys; species Trachemys scripta. The sequence goes on along the minus strand of NC_048303.1, from coordinate 95,991,970 downwards.
CATTATTTTTTCTAGTCATCCAGGTAGAATTTTAGACAAGTAATGCCAGAGTTCATTAAGGGTATTGAGCAAAAGCTAGCACATTCTTGGGCATCTTTGCCAGGCTTAAAGCTTGACAGAAACTAGCAATTCATTCACTAAAGAAGGTACAGTCTTTAACAAAAGCCTCTGTGTATACTTCAGGCAGTCTGGGAGCCAGGCTGTCTTTGATTCAGGCCTAAATTACAGCTAGAAAGCCATCTAGACAATATTTTTAATTATGCAGCTCTAATCTAAGCACATCTGTTTTTCTTTCATGCTTTAACAGCTTCCAAATGATCGAATACAGCCAAGAGTCCTGATCCAAACCCACTGAACTCAGTGGAAAGACTTCCATTTTCTTCCATGGGCATTGGATCAGGACCTCAATGCTTGGGATAGAAGAGGAGATTGTATTGCCAAAAGTACAATCATTTTCCTTGAGCTACTGATGTGCATAAGCTTAGCTTGTTTCTTTATCAACAAAAAGAAGACAGCAGCTAAAATGTAGTGCAAACAATTAAAATTAGAATGACTATTTGTGCTCTCATAGGCCCTAATCCTGGGTGGTATAGAAGCATATATATAACTTTAAGCATGCAAATAGTCCCATTGACTTCACTGCTTGAAGTTATGCAGATGCTGAAGTACTTTGTTTAATTGGGGCCCAAGTCACCCTAATCAAACCAGGATATGTAGAACTATGATTACATTAATGTGCTGAGCTATATTATTGGAGTCTTAAACATTCATATGACATGAACTATTTCTCGTCATATAACCCTATATTATTTCACGGATGTAACAGAAAATAGCCATATATGCATATCTTGCTAGCAGCAGTTATCTCACTGAAGAGATATCATCTTAAGAGGAATATTGGGAATCCAATGCGACACTAGCAGTAAATTACACTAGGGCTTTTCCTATAGTATCAGAATGTTATTAATATTAAAATATGTAAATAAATTGTGTTTACATACTAGACTCAGCTATGAATCACAATGTATAATACATTTAAATATTTGCCTTTACAAAAGGCAGGTTACCTTTAAGACATTGGCCAAGTGTTCTGCTCCCCGCCAGGTCAAACTACATCCTGTAAAATTTATAGATTTGATGTTGGCAGAGTTTCTCACACTTTGACAGATTGCTGAAGTTAAAAAGATAAAAAAATTACAGTCAAATCATTAAAATGAATAATACTTACCATGTTTCTTACGGTGGTGTTATAAAGGCATAATTAGCATTAGTAAAGAACCTAGATCCTTGAAGGAAGAACTACCGTAGAAAAGCGATGTATATTATTTATTTTAAATAAAAATATTTTAACTGTTCCATAACTTTTTGCATACAAACATGAAATATCTTTAAAATAGGTATATTTCAGAACTGCTTTATATTTCATGTTAAAGCAGTTTAGATATTCCACTTGATATAAATGTTAGCTAATGTATTTCATGACTTGTACACGTTTATAAAAAGGAACTTTTTAACATAAGAGTTTGTTTGCTTGCAGCATACAGTAGGGTACTACTTTATTTCAGTGTGAAGAATGCTCAAAACCAAACACTAAAAAAAGAAAAAGATAGATAGTCACAGCAATGACAAGTCTTGCACTTCACACGCAAAATTTCACAGTGTTCAAAGTGAACATGATTGTTTTCTGTTATAATCAATACAGATTTAAATAGGGATGGAACAATGAGATTTTTTTAAAAAGGTATTTTAAAAGCAAAAACACAAAAGACATAGATCACCTTAGGCTATTTCTTTTACATTTCAAAACTTACTTTCCAATCCTCCATCTTCAATTGGACAATGTGCTAATGACAAGCTCTCCAAAGATGATGTCTTGGCCAACCCCTTCAAAATAAAAATAATTGAAAACATTTTTTAAAATGCTTGAATAACAATATTTTAATAGCACATATCTGAAGAAAAAGTAGTGGTCCTCACTCCCACTATGGATCCTTTATGCATGTAAAAGGGACAGAATGGTGCAAAGGGACCCTAAAAGCCTTATTTGTGTCTGAGGGAGGATTCTCCTAGTGCAGAAACTGTGGAAGATAGCTGTAAATCTGCCTTCTAAGCACTCCCTCTTAAGCCCCAGTGAAGGGGGCATGCCAGGGTAGTGCTGGGATGACATGTCAGAGGGAGGGCTGCAACATGCCAGACAACCTGAAGAGACTGCAGTAACTTTGAGAAGTCCCCAGATCTGTCTAAGTTACACTAGGGGCCTCTCCAACCCTGAGAATAATCAAGGGCAAAAGAAGCTTAAATCTACCATAGCTCCACCAACATCTGTGGTAAACTTTTAAGAACTATAAAATAGAATCTCACCCAACATCTTTATTGCTAAATGTATACATTTGTGTGTGTGTGTGTGTGTGTGTGTTTGAAGTCTTACCTTTGTTAAAAATATTAGATCTCGCTCTCTTAGAAGCAGTCCCTCAAGTTCCAAATTTTTTAGAGCACTTGACATATTCAGACAACCTCTGATGGCTTTACATAATTGAGTAGTCATGTCTTTTGATCGAATTGCTGGAATTCGTCTTCTAAAGTAGGTTTTAGGTCTGTCAGCCCCTAATAAACAACAAAAGTGAATTACTGATAACATCCGGGCCCCACTGAATCAGTGGGATTTTTGCCATTGCGGTAAGTGGGGCCAGAATTTCTGATTTCTTTGTTTTATGATTGTGATATCTGAAGAATTATTCCTTTTTTCCCACCATACACACACCAATTGCTATATTGGATCAGAACAGTCATTCATTTAATCCAGTATCCTATTTCCCACAGAAGCCAAAACCCAGAAGGGGGGGGGGGGGGGGGGGGGGGGGCAAGGGGAATCCCCTAACAGATATAAATAACCTGGCCATAGGGAAGGTTTTTCCTATCCCCAAGAAGTAATGCCTGAAATTTCGTTTTTATACCGCTTGGATTTTTTATCACCACCACCTAGTGGACCATTAAAAGGAAAGGAGAGAGCTCCACTAAGTGTTTCCAGCTGATGTTATTCATACCACACAATCCTATGTTGTGATAACTCAGCTTTCAACACAAGATTGGTCTATTGTGCTTTAACTAAGAGGACATGATGGTAAACCATTTTAAAAAAACTCCCAGTTTTCCTGTAATGAATTCCCATCTAGACAGATATAATAAAGATCTCAAGTGGTCATTACAAACCTGATTCTCCAAGACCCTGTTGATGAAAGCTTCTTATTACAATAGAAGTCAAAGTCTTATTATGCCTGATAGCATTCAGAAGTGGTGCCCAGTCAGGAGCCTTGAGGCGATCTGCATTTAGCTCAAGAATGCCCTGATTCACATTAGCTTTCACAGTTTTTAGTGGGACAGAGCCTTGAACGGCACAGAGAAATTCATAGTGAGAGTAAAAATCCAAGGTGCTCTGTCTCCTTATTTTGACTGAGTCAATCATTTCTATTCACGTGCTGAGTTTCTCTCTAAACTGAGGAAGAAAAAAAATAAAAGTGATTCCATTGAACAGTAGATTTAATGTTACATGCTTTCAATATTAACATACGGGCACACAATATTAAAAAAGCCAGAATAAAGCTTACATTCGAACAATTCACTAAATATCATTATGTTTAAAGTACTATACCCAACTGAATGAGATGGAAGGAAAGAAAAACCCTTACACTGATAGCACGTTGACTACATCTGTGAAGGTAACTACTATAAAGCTAACCTTTCAAGGCTCCATGCTCCCACATGCTGGGTGCTTCTTGTGGAACGCTCAATGCCTTAAGCTGGTGCTGATTTACATCCTGATCCAGCAATGAGATACATACAGGGAGATCCTTGCCCCTAGGACTGCTCACATGTTCCAAGTTAAGCACCTGCTCAGGTGCTTTGCTGGACAGGAATCTAATCTACTACTATGGGATAGTCCAACTCTAGAAAATAATCAAAACCAGAACTTGTCAGTTGCAGCCACTGAGAAACTGCTTCACTGACTGCAGGCAAAACAGAAACTGTGTGTTCTTATTCTAAAAGAATTGGAGTAATCATCTCACTGTTACCCTGTGCTTCCTCTATGTACCAGTGTCTCTCATCTTAGAATGAGAAGAGCTTACGATCTAAGTATTTCTGTTATGTGTTGGTATAGCACCTAGCACAATGGGGCCTTAATCCATGGTTAGGGTCTCTAGCCTGCTGTAACAGGGTGGATAAAAATCAGTGATTTAAATTTTTAAATCGGATTTTTTTGATAAAATGCTTTTTGAGGAAAAAAACCTATCTAAAGTTCATTTTAATTAAAATACATTACAGCTCAAAGATATGTCATCATGGAATAGGGATTATAAATTCTAATTCTATAGTATGAGACAATATATTCATGTATTATTTAAAAAAAAAGTTTTGTAAATGAGTTCCAATAGTTCATGGATTAGGGACCCAATCTTATGAGATTCCAGGGGCTTCTGTATAGATTATTTAAGTTAATCTTCCCATCTACCCAATGGGACTCAGTGCTCAGTCTAGAAGATACCATCAGATATGCTTAGTTTTGCAGTTCTCAAACTGTGGATTTGTGTCTCCAGAGGTAACATGCTTGTTAACAGCAAAAATGTTTTTAAATAAATAAAAAAATAATATATAGAGGTGAGAAATAACAGACCTCAACCCTATCGTCCTTCTGCAAATTTGTGTACACAGAGTTAATCCCTTACGTCTCTCTAAAAGTGCAAAGTTTCAAAAAGTTCAATGAATAGAAGACTGTTGGGGGCAAAATAGATCTGGACAAGGAGAAGTAGTCGGGAGATAAATGTGAGAAGGGAGGGACAGGCAGTAGAAACAAAAGTGAAATTGTTTGAGCAGCATATTCCAGAAGTCTTGAGGTCTTTCTGATTGTAGCCTCCATTGAGTTGAGATCTACCATACCATTCTCTCACTAGACGGGAAAACCTACAATGGCAGCAGGCCATAAAAGAGACCCAGTTTGGGAATATTTTAATGAAGTTCCTCTACCTGTGGGTAAGACAGGCATGCCTGCAAAATGCAAACAGTGCAACAAAAAGTGCAAGGCCGCCCGAATGAAACAACATCATGAGAAGTGTTTCTTCTCAGGAGGAAGCTGCGTTGAAAATGATGAAAGAAACATGTCTGACCATTCAGGATCTTCAGGTTGGTAAACTTTTTTATTTCATACTTCTTTCTTAAGGACTGCCTGGCTTCCTTCTGAACTATTCTTGAATTCTCACATTTGAGCAAAAATATAGTTGTTACTCTATGGTACTATCATTTTAGATGCAGTTGTGATAAAAAAAATAAATAGCTGAAATAGGCAGATCTTCCTTTTACAATTTCACCTTTAAAGTAGTACTGAGTGTCCGTGAATGCAATGAGTAATACTAAAGGAGCAACATGGTAATAATTAAATAACTGCATTGACTTATTTTGTTTAGGAGAATCCATCCTCAACATACAGGATTCTGAAGACTATCCACCTTCAAGATCACCATCATTTTCTAAAGTTTCAGAGTTATTTGCCAATGACAGTGTTTCAGTCACATCATATATGTCACATAGCCACAGTATATCACCTGTAGCAAAAAGAAAAAAAAAAAAAAAAAAACGCTATCATCCGGAAACAACCATGGATAAGTTTATGATAAGAACCAGCAGATTAGAAAAAGAGGTAATTGATGAAAAAATTGCCTGGTTTGTTTATGCAACATATTCTCCTTTCCATATGATTGAGAACCCACACTTCATTAACATGGTTCAGTCATTAAGACTAGGATACAGTCCACCCAACAGAGCAGATGTCCCAGGCAAATTGCTGGATAAAGTGTATGAAGGAGAAATTGAGCAGTGTGCAAAAGGTCTAGAGCAGGGGTGGGCAAACTACGGCCCGCGGGCCGGATCCAGCCCCTCAGGGCTTTGGATCCAGCCCGCGAGATTGCCACCCCCGTGGTGCTGTGCGCCATGCACTGCTCGGGGAAGCAGCCGGCACCACATCCCTGCGGCCCCTGGGAGAGGAGGGGGCAGAGGACTCTGCACGCTGCCCTTGCCTATGGGCACCTCCCCTGACGTTCCCATTGGCCAGAAAATAAAAGAGATGAGCAACATAGCTTTAGGAAGGGAAGGAATACTATAGATACAGTATTTATTGGAAGGAACTGAGTGAGATCTTAAAAAGAGAAATATGCAATGACAGAGTTAAATTACAAGCATTAAAAAAAAAACAAATGGGACAAGCACTATCTGCAGCTCATCTTCTTGCAAATATTCTCAATACTCGGTACCAGGGTCAAACCTTAACTGCTGAAGAAGAGGAGTTGGCCATGACATGGACATCCAGCAATCATCCCTCCATAATGCCAACTATAATAAACTTCAGAGCGAAGGGTGAACCATTCAAGAAATATGTGTTTGCTGATGATGTTTTAAAGAAAGTCACACCAGTGAACTAGTGGAAGTCACTTAAGCACTTGAAGTCAGAGACTATTGAAGTGATAATCTCACTTTTAACAGCAGTAGCTTCTTCTGCCAGTGTAGAAAGAATGTTTTCTTCCTTTAGACTAATTCATTCCAAATTGAGAAATCATTTGGGACCTGAAAAGGTAGGAAAGCTTGTTTTTCTTTTCTTTTCCAGATTATGAGCAAACAGGAAAATCAAAGTGAAGACGACCGAGTTAGCTGCAGAAGCCAATATTTTAAGTTTCTCATGTTGACCAGGCTGACATAGTCGATTTAATTTTAACTTAACTATTTTAGTTAAAAACAATGTTAACAAAAACAAACCTGATTTTAAAAAACTTGAATGTTTAACTAAATTCAAAAGTTCATACGCTTGTTTTGTTAAAATATTATATGTTTGCTGTTGAAGAAAAAAATTCAGAATACATAACATTGTTGTTTTATTTAAATAAAACAATTTAAAATGTCTGTATGGTGATGTTCTCCTCCTAATACAGCATGGCAAGAAAATCCTCCATATATTAATGATTAACCTGCTGAATTGGAGATATTTATGAAGCCACTGGGAGGTGAACTATCTGCTTCAATTACCTTTGGTAAATGGTATCAGAGGGGTAGCTGTGTTAGTCTGTATCCACAAAAACAACGAGGAGTCCGGTGGCACCTTAAAGACTAAAATTTATTTGGGCATAAGCATATGCTTTTGTGCTTTTTACCAACAAAAGCTTATGCCCAAATAAATTTGTTAGCCTTTAAGGTGCCATTGGACTCCTCATTGTCTATGATAAATGAAATAACCAAACAATCATTCATTTTCTGATATAGCTGTAAAACTAATCTGAAAAGTTTTCAAAATAAATCACTTTAAAAATGTATTGTGTGTACCTTCTAAAAATGAAACCTACATCTATCTCTGAGTTGTGAAGAATATGTATTTAGGTTATAACAACCAACAAAAATGCACTTTTATGTAGAAATCCATGACTAAATCGAGTCTTCCTAGTGATTTAAATCAAATCCACCCTGTACCATAATACAAATAATGAGACCAACAAAAGGTTCTCGGACCATCCTGAGACTGGAGATGCTCAGAGCATCAAAGATTTTAAGAGTTATGGGAATTTTATACATGAATCAAAACTGAGCCTTGATCTACACTACAAACTTATGTCAGTATAATTATGTCACTACACTGAGCAACATAGTAATACTGATCTAACTCCTGATATAGACAGCACTATGTTGACAGGAGGGCTTCTCCTATCGACATAGCTACTGTCGCTCGGGGAGGTGGAAAACCTACACTGACAGAAGAAGCTCTCCCGACGGCGTAGCAGAGTCTTCACTAAGCAGAACAGCGGCTATGTTGCTCCGGCACTGTAAATGCAAATAAGCCCCAAGTATCCTGTACTGATAGTACAGAAATAATTTGAAAAAGTGTTTGGAAATCTAAAAGCTGACTGGACAATTTGTGTGTTGCAATGACATACTTTGCATATATTACATCTCCATCAAAGCGTGAAACTTCTATTTTTCCTAACAGTTCCGCCCGAACTAGAAATTGTGACCAACCATTGCATGAGATTAAGCAAATACTGATGTTTGTATGTGACAAGAAGTTGATGGTTACACACAGACATAGAATATGAACACACTAACCTAGCCTTTAACAAAACAAACACAAGCAAACCCTATGCTTCCATAACCAATAATACCCAACTGTAAAATCCAACACCATGCCACTACATTGGCTATTCAGAGTGTCAACCACTTCCTCCACTTTTAGATACAATAATCTGATTTTTTAAAAAAACTATTAGCCATATAAAAGTTACACTAAGTCACTGCATCTCTCACACAACCACTTTCTCATATTTCTTGCAAGGAAGAGTCAGGAGTAAGCACAGTCTTCCATTTATTTACTTGTAGGCTGTAAGATTCAGGAAGACTTCAAAAACAGGGCACTGTATTTTCACATCTGTTTTACTGACAGCTCAGGCACAATCTAATTAAGAAGCACCTTCAGTGGAAACTACAGCTTTATATGCTTCTTTTGGAAAAACTTACTAGGAAGAATTTGAATTGCCTCTTATGACAATTATAAGTGATACCATCAAAAGGGAACATGGTCCAACTTTGCTTCCCTTTCCTCACAGATTGGGTGTTAATTTTGTAGACAATATAACATAAGATAAGTATATATGTATAAGTGTATCAGGAATGCATTGCCTTGAAGGTTGAAAACATGACTGTAAACGAAGGTAAAGCAGACAGTGGGCTATGATGTATTAAATCTCCCAGGACAGGACTATTATACAGTTCCAATATATATTTTATCAAAGACAACCCTAACATTCTTATCATGGATTTCTTTCTGCCACTGGCTCTTCCCATCCAGCGTTATCATAGGGCTTGATTTTCACAAGGGCTAAACCTTACAACTCCATTTGTAGCCCCTAGACGCTATAGGTGCCAAGGACCTCTGAAAAATGATCAAAAGTTATGTATGCAAAATGCACTCAAAAGCTAGCAGCCCTGCTGTTAAACAAATGTTTGTCTTTTTCCTTGCTGTTAAAAAGATCCTTATAATACTGTATAAGTAGGCTGAGTTTTATATCATAAGCAAATAATTTATGTAATAAGATCCAATCACAGAAAACTATTCATGTTCTACACGTTCAATGAACTGTTCCAAGTAAATCATTTATTAAAGCAGCATAACTTGAATCTGTATCGTTACAGGCAGAGCCCCAAACCCGCATGTGTGTAGACTGGGATCAGGAAGTGACTGGCCTCTGCTTAGGCTGATCCCAGCTTTTCTCTCGTTCTGATCTCACAATACGCCCCTCTCGAGAGCTGTATAAACCTTCACTTCTGAGTGAGCTGATTTACTAGCGCCAGCCAGGAACGGAAACAGACTGGGAGCCTTTATTCCAGAGTCAAAGAAGTCACTGCAACCAAACAGCGAGCGCCACCAGCAAGTTCAAAATCAGTCGCAAATATGCACGACTGGCAGAGACCCACCAGGACACACATGGCCCACACTTAGCGCTGCCAGACATGCGCGCGCCCCCCTCACGCTCCCAATAAGCGTGGTCACGGCGACCCCCGGCTCACAGCTTTATACCACCCGCCCTCTTGGCGCGCTCGCCCCTACTTTCCCCCGGTAGGCTCGTGCCCAGCGCCCCCGCGCGCCTCTGCCCTCGGGCCCCATCTCCCCATAGACTCTTCTGTAGCGCACTCTCTGCCTCTCCCCCCGCAGCACGCCCCCTCCACCGCACGCCCAGCCAGCCGGACTCACCGACCCCGGGTCCCTCCCGCTTCGTAGCTATCAGACAGCGGCGAGCGCGTGGGGAGGTTTCCTTGGTTTCCCAACCGCCCCTTAACACATGACTACTGGTGCTCGCTCACCCATTGGTTGCTACCACGGTTCAAAATGGCCGCGCCCAACGAGCGCTTTCTGTGGTAGGCGTCGCGCGCCGTTACTCGGCAGTGGTACCAGCCATTCCTGGGCCGAAATCCGAATCCAAGGGCAGGATCAAACCGTCCCGCGCCGCCAGCTTCCGGCTCCGCGTCCATCCGGAGGCGGGATTTCACCGAGTCCACGCTCACACCCGCTAAGCTATGCCCCCTCCCCACTAAGGTTACCATATTTCAGCAAGCAAAAAAGAGGACGGGAGGAGCCCTGCCCCTGTCCTGCCCTAGCCCCTCCCCTGCCCCTCCCACTTCCCCCCCTCAAAACCCTCAACCCCCCCCCCCTGCTCCTTGTCCCATGACTACCCCCTCCTGGGACTCCTGCCCCTAACTGCCCCCCAGGACTCCACCCGTTACTTAAGCCTCCCTGACTCTTGTCCCC